>NW_027518633.1:0-96801 GCF_049243985.1 Paroedura picta | reverse complement strand
CTGGAAACCTATGAAATGACATCACAAAGCACTCACCTATGTTGCCCCGGAGAGAAGGGGATGCCTGCTATGGACTTGGGGTATATCAGAACACACTAGAAGTCAGAGTGTAAGAAAACCTCCAGCTAGAAACTGGAGACCTATGAAAAGACATCACAAAGTGCTCACCTACGTTGCCCCGGAGAGAAGGGGATGCGTGTTATGTGCTAAGGGTATATCAGAACACACTAGTAGTCAGAGTGTAAGAAAACCTCCAGCTAGACCCTGGAAACCTATGAAATGACATCACAAAAGACTCATCTATGTTGCCCCGGAGAGAAGCAGATGCCTGCTATGGGCTTGGGGTACATCAGAACACAGTAAAAGTCAGAGTGTAAGAAAACCTCCAGCTAGAAACTGGAGACCTATGAAATGACATCACAAAGCACTCACCTATGTTGCCCCGGAGAGAAGGGGATGCGTGCTATGGGCTTGGGGTATATCAGAACACACTAGAAGTCAGAGTGTAAGAAAACCTCCAGCTAGAAACTGGAGACCTATGAAATGACATCACAAAGCGCTTGCCTATGTTGCCCCGGAGAGAAGGGGATGCCTGCTATGGGCTATGGGTATATCAGAACACAAAGCGCTCGCCTAAGTTGCCCCGGAGAGAAGGGGATGCCTGCTATGGGCAAGGGGTATATCAGAACACACTAGAATTCAGAGTGTAAGAAAACCTCCAGCTAGAAACTGGAAACCTATGAAATGACATCACAAAGCACTCACCTATGTTGCCCCGGAGAGAAGGGGATGCCTGCTATGGGCTTGGGGTATATCGGAACACACTAGAAGTCAGAGTGTAAGAAAACCTCCAGCTGGAAACTGGAGACCTATGAAAAGACATCACAAAGTGCTCGCCTACGTTGCCCCAGAGAGAAGGGGATGCCTGCTATGGACTTGGGGTATATCAGAACACACTAGAAGTCAGAGTGTAAGAAAACCTCCAGCTAGAATCTGGAGACCTATGAAATGACATCACAAAGCACTCACCTATGTTGCCCCGGAGAGAAGGGGATGCCTGCTATGGGCTTTGAGGCATATCAGAACACACTAGAAATCAGAGTGTAAGAAAACCTCCAACTAGAAACTGGAAACCTATGAAATGACATCACAAAGCACTCACCTATGTTGCCCCGGAGAGAAGGGGATGCCTGCTATGGGCTTTGGGGCATATCAGAACACACTAGAAATCAGAGTGTAAGAAAACCTCCAGCTAGAAACTGGAAACCTATGAAATGACATCACAAAGCACTCACCTATGTTGCCCCGGAGAGAAGGGGATGCCTGCTATGGACTTGGGGTATATCAGAACACACTAGAAGTCAGAGTGTAAGAAAACCTCCAGCTAGAAACTGGAGACCTATGAAAAGACATCACAAAGTGCTCACCTACGTTGCCCCGGAGAGAAGGGGATGCGTGTTATGTGCTAAGGGTATATCAGAACACACTAGTAGTCAGAGTGTAAGAAAACCTCCAGCTAGACCCTGGAAACCTATGAAATGACATCACAAAAGACTCATCTATGTTGCCCCGGAGAGAAGCAGATGCCTGCTATGGGCTTGGGGTACATCAGAACACAGTAAAAGTCAGAGTGTAAGAAAACCTCCAGCTAGAAACTGGAGACCTATGAAATGACATCACAAAGCACTCACCTATGTTGCCCCGGAGAGAAGGGGATGCGTGCTATGGGCTTGGGGTATATCAGAACACACTAGAAGTCAGAGTGTAAGAAAACCTCCAGCTAGAAACTGGAGACCTATGAAATGACATCACAAAGCGCTTGCCTATGTTGCCCCGGAGAGAAGGGGATGCCTGCTATGGGCTATGGGTATATCAGAACACAAAGCGCTCGCCTAAGTTGCCCCGGAGAGAAGGGGATGCCTGCTATGGGCAAGGGGTATATCAGAACACACTAGAATTCAGAGTGTAAGAAAACCTCCAGCTAGAAACTGGAAACCTATGAAATGACATCACAAAGCACTCACCTATGTTGCCCCGGAGAGAAGGGGATGCCTGCTATGGGCTTGGGGTATATCGGAACACACTAGAAGTCAGAGTGTAAGAAAACCTCCAGCTGGAAACTGGAGACCTATGAAAAGACATAAAAAAGTGCTCGCCTACGTTGCCCCGGAGAGAAGGGGATGCCTGCTATGGACTTGGGGTATATCAGAACACACTAGAAGTCAGAGTGTAAGAAAACCTCCAGCTAGAATCTGGAGACCTATGAAATGACATCACAAAGCACTCACCTATGTTGCCCCGGAGAGAAGGGGATGCCTGCTATGGGCTTTGAGGCATATCAGAACACACTAGAAATCAGAGTGTAAGAAAACCTCCAACTAGAAACTGGAAACCTATGAAATGACATCACAAAGCACTCACCTATGTTGCCCCGGAGAGAAGGGGATGCCTGCTATGGGCTTTGGGGCATATCAGAACACACTAGAAATCAGAGTGTAAGAAAACCTCCAGCTAGAAACTGGAAACCTATGAAATGACATCACAAAGCACTCACCTAGGTTGCCCCGGAGAGAAGGGGATGCCTGCTATGGACTTGGGGTATATCAGAACACACTAGAAGTCAGAGTGTAAGAAAACCTCCAGCTAGAAACTGGAGACCTATGAAAAGACATCACAAAGTGCTCACCTACGTTGCCCCGGAGAGAAGGGGATGCGTGTTATGTGCTAAGGGTATATCAGAACAGACTAGTAGTCAGAGTGTAAGAAAACCTCCAGCTAGACCCTGGAAACCTATGAAATGACATCACAAAGCACTCACCTATGTTGCCCCGGAGAGAAGGGGATGCCTGCTATGGACTTGGGGTATATCAGAACACACTAGAAGTCAGAGTGTAAGAAAACCTCCAGCTAGAAACTGGAGACCTATGAAAAGAGATCACAAAGTGCTCACCTACGTTGCCCCGGAGAGAAGGGGATGCGTGTTATGGGCTAAGGGTATATCAGAACACACTAGTAGTCAGAGTGTAAGAAAACCTCCAGCTAGACCCTGGAAACCTATGAAATGACATCACAAAAGACTCATCTATGTTGCCCCGGAGAGAAGCAGATGCCTGCTATGGGCTTGGGGTACATCAGAACACAGTAAAAGTCAGAGTGTAAGAAAATCTCCAGCTAGAAACTGGAAACCTATGAAATGACATCACAAAGCACTCACCTATGTTGCCCCGGAGAGAAGGGGATGCCTGCTATGGGCTTTGGGGCATATCAGAACACACTAGAAATCAGAGTGTAAGAAAACCTCCAACTAGAAACTGGAAACCTATGAAATGACATCACAAAGCACTCACCTATGTTGCCCCGGAGAGAAGGGGATGCCTGCTATGGGCTTTGGGGCATATCAGAACACACTAGAAATCAGAGTGTAAGAAAACCTCCAGCTAGAAACTGGAAACCTATGAAATGACATCACAAAGCACTCACCTATGTTGCCCCGGAGAGAAGGGGATGCCTGCTATGGACTTGGGGTATATCAGAACACACTAGAAGTCAGAGTGTAAGAAAACCTCCAGCTAGAAACTGGAGACCTATGAAATGACATCACAAAGCGCTCGCCTACGTTGCCACAGAGAGAAGGGGATGCCTGCTATGGGCTTGGGGTATTCAGAACACACTAGTAGTCAGAGTGTAAGAAAACCTGCAGAAAGAATCTGGAGACCTATGAAATGAGGTCACAAAGCACTCACCTATGTTACCCCGGAGAGAAGGGGATGCTTGCTATGGACTTGGGGCATATCAGAACACACTAGAAGTCAGAGTGTAAGAAAACCTCCAGCTAGAAACTGGAGACCTATGAAAAGACATCACAAAGTGCTCGCCTACGTTGCCCCGGAGAGAAGGGGATGCGTGTTATGGGCTAGGGGTATATCAGAACACACTAGTAGTCAGAGTGTAAGAAAACCTCCAGCTAGACCCTGGAAACCTATGAAATGACATCACAAAAGACTCATCTATGTTGCCCCGGAGAGAAGCGGATGCCTGCTATGGGCTTGGGGTACATCAGAACACAGTAGAAGTCAGAGTGTAAGAAAATCTCCAGCTAGAAATGGGAAACCTATGAAATGACATCACAAAGCGCTCGCCTCAGTTGCCCCGGAGAGAAGGGGATGCCTGCTATGGGCTAGGGGTATATCAGAAGACACTAGAAGTCAGAGTGTAAGAAAACCTCCAGCTAGAAACTGGAGACCTATGAAAAGAGATCACAAAGTGCTCACCTACGTTGCCCCGGAAAGAAGGGGATGCGTGTTATGGGCTAAGGGTATATCAGAACACACTAGTAGTCAGAGTGTAAGAAAACCTCCAGCTAGACCCTGGAAACCTATGAAATGACATCACAAAAGACTCATCTATGTTGCCCCGGAGAGAAGCAGATGCCTGCTATGGGCTTGGGGTACATCAGAACACAGTAAAAGTCAGAGTGTAAGAAAATCTCCAGCTAGAAACTGGAAACCTATGAAATGACATCACAAAGCACTCACCTATGTTGCCCCGGAGAGAAGGGGATGCCTGCTATGGGCTTTGGGGCATATCAGAACACACTAGAAATCAGAGTGTAAGAAAACCTCCAGCTAGAAACTGGAGACCTATGAAATGACATCACAAAAGACTCATCTATGTTGCCCCGGAGAGAAGTGGATGCCTGCTATGGGCTTGGGGTACATCAGAACACAGTAGAAGTCAGAGTGTAAGAAAATCTCCAGCTAGAAACGGGAAACCTATGAAATGACATCACAAAGCGCTCGCCTCAGTTGCCCCGGAGAGAAGGGGATGCCTGCTATGGGCTAGGGGTATATCAGAAGACACTAGAAGTCAGAGTGTAAGAAAACCTCCAGCTAGAAACTGGAGACCTATGAAAAGAGATCACAAAGTGCTCACCTACGTTGCCCCGGAAAGAAGGGGATGCGTGTTATGGGCTAAGGGTATATCAGAACACACTAGTAGTCAGAGTGTAAGAAAACCTCCAGCTAGACCCTGGAAACCTATGAAATGACATCACAAAAGACTCATCTATGTTGCCCCGGAGAGAAGCAGATGCCTGCTATGGGCTTGGGGTACATCAGAACACAGTAAAAGTCAGAGTGTAAGAAAATCTCCAGCTAGAAACTGGAGACCTATGAAATGACATCACAAAAGACTCATCTATGTTGCCCCGGAGAGAAGCGGATGCCTGCTATGGGCTTGGGGTACATCAGAACACAATAGAAGTCAGAGTGTAAGAAAATCTCCAGCTAGAAACTGGAAACCTATGAAATGACATCACAAAACACTCACCTATGTTGCCCCGGAGAGAAGGGGATGCCTGCTATGGACTTGGGGTATATCAGAACACACTAGAAGTCAGAGTGTAAGAAAACCTCCAGCTAGAAACTGGAGACCTATGAAATGACATCACAAAGCGCTCGCCTACGTTGCCACAGAGAGAAGGGGATGCCTGCTATGGGCTTGGGGTATTCAGAACACACTAGTAGTCAGAGTGTAAGAAAACCTGCAGAAAGAATCTGGAGACCTATGAAATGAGGTCACAAAGCACTCACCTATGTTGCCCCGGAGAGAAGGGGATGCTTGCTATGGACTTGGGGTATATCAGAACACACTAGAAGTCAGAGTGTAAGAAAACCTCCAGCTAGAAACTGGAGACCTATGAAAAGACATCACAAAGTGCTCGCCTACGTTGCCCCGGAGAGAAGGGGATGCGTGTTATGGGCTAGGGGTATATCAGAACACACTAGTAGTCAGAGTGTAAGAAAACCTCCAGCTAGGCCCTGGAAACCTATGAAATGACATCACAAAAGACTCATCTATGTTGCCCCGGAGAGAAGAGGATGCGTGCTATGGGCTTGGGGTACATCAGAACACAGTAGAAGTCAGAGTGTAAGAAAATCTCCAGCTAGAAACGGGAAACCTATGGAATGACATCACAAATCGCTCGCCTCAGTTGCCCCAGAGAGAAGGGGATGCCTGCTATGGGCTAGGGGTATATCAGAACACACTAGTAGTCAGAGTGTAAGACAACCTCCAGCTAGAAACTGGAGACCTATGAAATGACATCACAAAGCGCTTGCCTATGTTGCCCTGGAGAGAAGGGGATGCCTGCTATGGGCTATGGGTATATCAGAACACAAAGTGCTCGCCTAAGTTGCCCCGGAGAGAAGGGGATGCCTGCTATGGGCTATGGGTATATCAGAATACACTAGAATTCAGAGTGTAAGAAAATCTCCTGCTAGAAACTGGAAACCTATGAAATGAAATCACAAAGCGCTCGCCTAAGTTGCCCCGGAGAGAAGGGGATGCCTGCTATGGGCTATGGGTATATCAGAATACACTAGAATTCAGAGTGTAAGATAATCTCCTGCTAGAAACACGAAACCTATGAAATGACATCACAAAGCGCTCGCCTAAGTTGCCCCGGAGAGAAGGGGATGCCTGCTATGGGCTAGGGGTATATCAGAACACACTAGAATTCAGAGTGTAAGAAAACCTCCAGCTAGAAACTGGAAACCTATGAAATGACATCACAAAGCACTCACCTATGTTGCCCCGGAGAGAAGGGGATGCCTGCTATGGGCTAGGGGTATATCAGAACACACTAGTAGTCAGAGTGTAAGAAAACCTCCAGCTAGAAACTGGAGACCTATGAAATGACATCACAAAGCGCTTGCCTATGTTGCCCCGGAGAGAAGGGGATGCCTGCTATGGGCTATGGGTATATCAGAACACAAAGCGCTCGCCTAAGTTGCCCCGGAGAGAAGGGGATGCCTGCTATGGGCAAGGGGTATATCAGAACACACTAGAATTCAGAGTGTAAGAAAACCTCCAGCTAGAAACTGGAAACCTATGAAATGACATCACAAAGCACTCACCTATGTTTCCCCGGAGAGAAGGGGATGCGTGCTATGGGCTTGGGGTATATTGGAACACACTAGAATTCAGAGTGTAAGAAAACCTCCAGCTAGAAACTGGAAACCTATGAAATGACATCACAAAGCACTCACCTATGTTGCCCCGGAGAGAGGGGGATGCCTGCTATGGGCTAGGGGTATATGAGAACACACTAGTAGTCAGAGTGTAAGAAAACCTCCAGCTAGAAACTGGAGACCTATGAAATGACATCACAAAGCACTCACCTATGTTGCCCCGGAGAGAAGGGGATGCGTGCTATGGGCTTGGGGTATATCAGAACACACTAGAAGTCAGAGTGTAAGAAAACCTCCAGCTAGAAACTGGAGACCTATGAAAAGAGATCACAAAGTGCTCACCTACGTTTCCCGGAGAGAAGGGGATGCGTGTTATGGGCTAAGGGTATATCAGAACACACTAGTAGTCAGAGTGTAAGAAAACCTCCAGCTAGACCCTGGAAACCTATGAAATGACATCACAAAAGACTCATCTATGTTGCCCCGGAGAGAAGCAGATGCCTGCTATGGGCTTGGGGTACATCAGAACACAGTAAAAGTCAGAGTGTAAGAAAATCTCCAGCTAGAAACTGGAAACCTATGAAATGACATCACAAAGCACTCACCTATGTTGCCCCGGAGAGAAGGGGATGCCTGCTATGGGCTTTGGGGCATATCAGAACACACTAGAAATCAGAGTGTAAGAAATCCACCAGCTAGAAACTGGAGACCTATGAAATGACATCACAAAGCGCTTGCCTATGTTGCCCCGGAGAGAAGGGGATGCCTGCTATGGGCTATGGGTATATCAGAACACAAAGCGCTCGCCTAAGTTGCCCCGGAGAGAAGGGGATGCCTGCTATGGGCAAGGGGTATATCAGAACACAATAGAATTCAGAGTGTAAGAAAACCTCCAGCTAGAAACTGGAAACCTATGAAATGACATCACAAAGCACTCACCTATGTTGCCCCGGAGAGAGGGGGATGCCTGCTATGGACTTGGGGTATATCAGAACACACTAGAAGTCAGAGTGTAAGAAAACCTCCAGCTAGAAACTGGAGACCTATGAAATGACATCACAAAGCGCTCGCCTATGTTGCCCCGGAGAGAAGGGGATGCCTGCTATGGGCTTTGGGGCATATCAGAACACACTAGAAATCAGAGTGTAAGAAATCCACCAGCTAGAAACTGGAGACCTATGAAATGACATCACAAAGCGCTTGCCTATGTTGCCCCGGAGAGAAGGGGATGCCTGCTATGGGCTAGGGGTATATCAGAACACAAAGCGCTCGCCTAAGTTGCCCCGGAGAGAAGGGGATGCCTGCTATGGGCAAGGGGTATATCAGAACACACTAGAATTCAGAGTGTAAGAAAACCTCCAGCTAGAAACTGGAAACCTATGAAATGACATCACAAAGCACTCACCTATGTTGCCCCGGAGAGAGGGGGATGCCTGCTATGGACTTGGGGTATATCAGAACACACTAGAAGTCAGAGTGTAAGAAAACCTCCAGCTAGAAACTGGAGACCTATGAAATGACATCACAAAGCGCTCGCCTACGTTGCCACAGAGAGAAGGGGATGCCTGCTATGGGCTTGGGGTATTCAGAACACACTAGTAGTCAGAGTGTAAGAAAACCTGCAGAAAGAATCTGGAGACCTATGAAATGAGGTCACAAAGCACTCACCTATGTTGCCCCGGAGAGAAGGGGATGCTTGCTATGGACTTGGGGTATATCAGAACACACTAGAAGTCAGAGTGTAAGAAAACCTCCAGCTAGAAACTGGAGACCTATGAAAAGACATCACAAAGTGCTCGCCTACGTTGCCCCGGAGAGAAGGGGATGCGTGTTATGGGCTAGGGGTATATCAGAACACACTAGTAGTCAGAGTGTAAGAAAACCTCCCGCTAGACCCTGGAAACCTATGAAATGACATCACAAAAGACTCATCTATGTTGCCCCGGAGAGAAGCGGATGCCTGCTATGGGCTTGGGGTACATCAGAACACAGTAGAAGTCAGAGTGTAAGAAAATCTCCAGCTAGAAACGGGAAACCTATGAAATGACATCACAAATCGCTCGCCTCAGTTGCCCCAGAGAGAAGGGGATGCCTGCTATGGGCTAGGGGTATATCAGAACACACTAGTAGTCAGAGTGTAAGACAACCTCCAGCTAGAAACTGGAGACCTATGAAATGACATCACAAAGCGCTTGCCTATGTTGCCCTGGAGAGAAGGGGATGCCTGCTATGGGCTATGGGTATATCAGAACACAAAGTGCTCGCCTAAGTTGCCCCGGAGAGAAGGGGATGCCTGCTATGGGCTATGGGTATATCAGAATACACTAGAATTCAGAGTGTAAGAAAATCTCCTGCTAAAAACTGGAAACCTATGAAATGAAATCACAAAGCGCTCGCCTAAGTTGCCCCGGAGAGAAGGGGATGCCTGCTATGGGCTATGGGTATATCAGAATACACTAGAATTCAGAGTGTAAGATAATCTCCTGCTAGAAACACGAAACCTATGAAATGACATCACAAAGCGCTCGCCTAAGTTGCCCCGGAGAGAAGGGGATGCCTGCTATGGGCTAGGGGTATATCAGAACACACTAGAATTCAGAGTGTAAGAAAACCTCCAGCTAGAAACTGGAAACCTATGAAATGACATCACAAAGCACTCACCTATGTTGCCCCGGAGAGAAGGGGATGCCTGCTATGGGCTAGGGGTATATCAGAACACACTAGTAGTCAGAGTGTAAGAAAACCTCCAGCTAGAAACTGGAGACCTATGAAATGACATCACAAAGCGCTTGCCTATGTTGCCCCGGAGAGAAGGGGATGCCTGCTATGGGCTATGGGTATATCAGAACACAAAGCGCTCGCCTAAGTTGCCCCGGAGAGAAGGGGATGCCTGCTATGGGCAAGGGGTATATCAGAACACACTAGAATTCAGAGTGTAAGAAAACCTCCAGCTAGAAACTGGAAACCTATGAAATGACATCACAAAGCACTCACCTATGTTTCCCCGGAGAGAAGGGGATGCCTGCTATGGGCTTGGGGTATATTGGAACACACTAGAATTCAGAGTGTAAGAAAACCTCCAGCTAGAAACTGGAAACCTATGAAATGACATCACAAAGCACTCACCTATGTTGCCCCGGAGAGAGGGGGATGCCTGCTATGGGCTAGGGGTATATGAGAACACACTAGTAGTCAGAGTGTAAGAAAACCTCCAGCTAGAAACTGGAGACCTATGAAATGACATCACAAAGCACTCACCTATGTTGCCCCGGAGAGAAGGGGATGCGTGCTATGGGCTTGGGGTATATCAGAACACACTAGAAGTCAGAGTGTAAGAAAACCTCCAGCTAGAAACTGGAGACCTATGAAATGACATCACAAAGCGCTTGCCTATGTTGCCCCGGAGAGAAGGGGATGCCTGCTATGGGCTATGGGTATATCAGAACACAAAGCGCTCGTCTAAGTTGCCCCGGAGAGATGGGGATGCCTGCTATGTGCAAGGGGTATATCAGAACACACTAGTAGTCAGAGTGTAAGAAAACCTCCAGCTAGAAACTGGAAACCTATGAAATGACATCACAAAGCACTCACCTATGTTGCCCCGGAGAGAAGCCTGCTATGGGCTAGGGGTATATCAGAACACACTAGAATTCAGAGTGTAAGAAAACCTCCAGCTAGAAACTGGAAACCTATGAAATGACATCACAAAGCACTCACTTATGTTGCCCCGGAGAGAAGGGGATGCCTGCTATGGGCTTTGGGGTATATCAGAACACACTAGAAGTCAGAGTGTAAGAAAACCTCCAGCTAGAAACTGGAGACCTATGAAAAGAGATCACAAAGTGCTCACCTACGTTGCCCCGGAGAGAAGGGGATGCGTGTTATGGGCTAAGGGTATATCAGAACACACTAGTAGTCAGAGTGTAAGAAAACCTCCAGCTAGACCCTGGAAACCTATGAAATGACATCACAAAAGACTCATCTATGTTGCCCCGGAGAGAAGCAGATGCCTGCTATGGGCTTGGGGTACATCAGAACACAGTAAAAGTCAGAGTGTAAGAAAATCTCCAGCTAGAAACTGGAAACCTATGAAATGACATCACAAAGCACTCACCTATGTTGCCCCGGAGAGAAGGGGATGCCTGCTATGGGCTTTGGGGCATATCAGAACACACTAGAAATCAGAGTGTAAGAAAACCTCCAGCTAGAAACTGGAGACCTATGAAATGACATCACAAAAGACTCTTCTATGTTGCCCCGGAGAGAAGCGGATGCCTGCTATGGGCTTGGGGTACATCAGAACACAATAGAAGTCAGAGTGTAAGAAAATCTCCAGCTAGAAACTGGAAACCTATGAAATGACATCACAAAGCACTCACCTATGTTGCCCCGGAGAGAAGGGGATGTGGCTATGGACTTGGGGTATATCAGAACACACTAGAAGTCAGAGTGTAAGAAAACCTCCAGCTAGAAACTGGAGACCTATGAAATGACATCACAAAGCGCTTGCCTATGTTGCCCCGGAGAGAAGGGGATGCCTGCTATGGGCTATGGGTATATCAGAACACAAAGCGCTCGCCTAAGTTGCCCCGGAGAGAAGGGGATGCCTGCTATGGGCAAGGGGTATATCAGAACACACTAGAATTCAGAGTGTAAGAAAACCTCCAGCTAGAAACTGGAAACCTATGAAATGACATCACAAAGCACTCACCTATGTTTCCCCGGAGAGAAGGGGATGCCTGCTATGGGCTTGGGGTATATCGGAACACACTAGAATTCAGAGTGTAAGAAAACCTCCAGCTAGAAACTGGAAACCTATGAAATGACATCACAAAGCACTCACCTATGTTGCCCCGGAGAGAGGGGGATGCCTGCTATGGACTTGGGGTATATCAGAACACACTAGAAGTCAGAGTGTAAGAAAACCTCCAGCTAGAAACTGGAGACCTATGAAATGACATTACAAAGCGCTCGCCTACGTTGCCACAGAGAGAAGGGGATGCCTGCTATGGGCTTGGGGTATTCAGAACACACTAGTAGTCAGAGTGTAAGAAAACCTGCAGAAAGAATCTGGAGACCTATGAAATGAGGTCACAAAGCACTCACCTATGTTACCCCGGAGAGAAGGGGATGCTTGCTATGGACTTGGGGTATATCAGAACACACTAGAAGTCAGAGTGTAAGAAAACCTCCAGCTAGAAACTGGAGACCTATGAAAAGACATCACAAAGTGCTCGCCTACGTTGCCCCGGAGAGAAGGGGATGCGTGTTATGGGCTAGGGGTATATCAGAACACACTAGTAGTCAGAGTGTAAGAAAACCTCCAGCTAGACCCTGGAAACCTATGAAATGACATCACAAAAGACTCATCTATGTTGCCCCGGAGAGAAGCGGATGCCTGCTATGGGCTTGGGGTACATCAGAACACAGTAGAAGTCAGAGTGTAAGAAAATCTCCAGCTAGAAACGGGAAACCTATGAAATGACATCACAAATCGCTCGCCTCAGTTGCCCCAGAGAGAAGGGGATGCCTGCTATGGGCTAGGGGTATATCAGAACACACTAGTAGTCAGAGTGTAAGACAACCTCCAGCTAGAAACTGGAGACCTATGAAATGACATCACAAAGCGCTTGCCTATGTTGCCCTGGAGAGAAGGGGATGCCTGCTATGGGCTATGGGTATATCAGAACACAAAGTGCTCGCCTAAGTTGCCCCGGAGAGAAGGGGATGCCTGCTATGGGCTATGGGTATATCAGAATACACTAGAATTCAGAGTGTAAGAAAATCTCCTGCTAGAAACTGGAAACCTATGAAATGAAATCACAAAGCGCTCGCCTAAGTTGCCCCGGAGAGAAGGGGATGCCTGCTATGGGCTAGGGGTATATCAGAACACACTAGAATTCAGAGTGTAAGAAAACCTCCAGCTAGAAACTGGAAACCTATGAAATGACATCACAAAGCACTCACCTATGTTGCCCCGGAGAGAAGGGGATGCCTGCTATGGGCTAGGGGTATATCAGAACACACTAGTAGTCAGAGTGTAAGAAAACCTCCAGCTAGAAACTGGAGACCTATGAAATGACATCACAAAGCGCTTGCCTATGTTGCCCCGGAGAGAAGGGGATGCCTGCTATGGGCTATGGGTATATCAGAACACAAAGCGCTCGTCTAAGTTGCCCCGGAGAGAGGGGGATGCCTGCTATGTGCAAGGGGTATATCAGAACACACTAGAATTCAGAGTGTAAGAAAACCTCCAGCTAGAAACTGGAAACCTATGAAATGACATCACAAAGCACTCACCTATGTTGCCCCGGAGAGAAGGGGATGCCTGCTATGGGCTAGGGGTATATCAGAACACACTAGAATTCAGAGTGTAAGAAAACCTCCAGCTAGAAACTGGAAACCTATGAAATGACATCACAAAGCACTCACCTATGTTGCCCCGGAGAGAAGGGGATGCCTGCTTTGGGCTAGGGGTATATCAGAACACACTAGTAGTCAGAGTGTAAGAAAACCTCCAGCTAGAAACTGGAGACCTATGAAATGACATCACAAAGCGCTTGCCTATGTTGCCCCGGAGAGAAGGGGATGCCTGCTATGGGCTATGGGTATATCAGAACATAAAGCGCTCGCCTAAGTTGCCCCGGAGAGAAGGGGATGCCTGCTATGGGCAAGGGGTATATCAGAACACACTAGAATTCAGAGTGTAAGAAAACCTCCAGCTAGAAACTGGAAACCCATGAAATGACATCACAAAGCACTCACCTATGTTGCCCCGGAGAGAAGGGGATGCCTGCTATGGTCTTGGGGTATATCGGAACACACTAGAAGTCAGAGTGTAAGAAAACCTCCAGCTGGAAACTGGAGACCTATGAAAAGACATCACAAAGCGCTCGCCTACGTTGCCCCGGAGAGAAGGGGATGCGTGTTATGGGCTAGGGGTATATCAGAACACACTAGTAGTCAGAGTGTAAGAAAACCTCCAGCTAGAAACTGGAGACCTTTGAAATGACATCACAAAGCGCTTGCCTATGTTGCCCTGGAGAGAAGGGGATGCCTGCTATGGGCTATGGGTATATCAGAACACAAAGCGCTCGTCTAAGTTGCCCCGGAGAGAGGGGGATGCCTGCTATGTGCAAGGGGTATATCAGAACACACTAGAATTCAGAGTGTAAGAAAACCTCCAGCTAGAAACTGGAAACCTATGAAATGACATCACAAAGCACTCACCTATGTTGCCCCGGAGAGAAGGGGATGCCTGCTATGGGCTAGGGGTATATCAGAACACACTAGAATTCAGAGTGTAAGAAAACCTCCAGCTAGAAACTGGAAACCTATGAAATGACATCACAAAGCACTCACCTATGTTGCCCCGGAGAGAAGGGGATGACTGCTCTGGGCTAGGGGTATATCAGAACACACTAGTAGTCAGAGTGTAAGAAAACCTCCAGCTAGAAACTGGAGACCTATGAAATGACATCACAAAGCACTCACCTATGTTGCCCCGGAGAGAAGGGGATGCGTGCTATGGGCTTGGGGTATATCAGAACACACTAGAAGTCAGAGTGTAAGAAAACCTCCAGCTAGAAACTGGAGACCTATGAAATGACATCACAAAGCGCTTGCCTATGTTGCCCCGGAGAGAAGGGGATGCCTGCTATGGGCTATGGGTATATCAGAACATAAAGCGCTTGCCTAAGTTGCCCCGGAGAGAAGGGGATGCCTGCTATGGGCAAGGGGTATATCAGAACACACTAGAATTCAGAGTGTAAGAAAACCTCCAGCTAGAAACTGGAAACCCATGAAATGACATCACAAAGCACTCACCTATGTTGCCCCGGAGAGAAGGGGATGCCTGCTATGGTCTTGGGGTATATCGGAACACACTAGAAGTCAGAGTGTAAGAAAACCTCCAGCTGGAAACTGGAGACCTATGAAAAGACATAACAAAGCACTCGCCTACGTTGCCCCGGAGAGAAGGGGATTCCTGCTATGGACTTGGGGTATATCAGAACACACTAGAAGTCAGAGTGTAAGAAAACCTCCAGCTAGAATCTGGAGACCTATGAAATGACATCACAAAGCACTCACCTATGTTGCCACGGAGAGAAGGGGATGCCTGCTATGGGCTTTGAGGCATATCAGAACACACTAGAAATCAGAGTGTAAGAAAACCTCCAACTAGAAACTGGAAACCTATGAAATGACATCACAAAGCACTCACTTATGTTGCCCCGGAGAGAAGGGGATGCCTGCTATGGGCTTTGGGGTATATCAGAACACACTAGAAGTCAGAGTGTAAGAAAACCTCCAGCTAGAAACTGGAGACCTATGAAAAGAGATCACAAAGTGCTCACCTACGTTGCCCCGGAGAGAAGGGGATGCGTGTTATGGGCTAAGGATATATCAGAACACACTAGTAGTCAGAGTGTAAGAAAACCTCCAGCTAGACCCTGGAAACCTATGAAATGACATCACAAAAGACTCATCTATGTTGCCCCGGAGAGAAGCAGATGCCTGCTATGGGCTAGGGGTACATCAGAACACAGTAAAAGTCAGAGTGTAAGAAAATCTCCAGCTAGAAACTGGAAACCTATGAAATGACATCACAAAGCACTCACCTATGTTGCCCCGGAGAGAAGGGGATGCCTGCTATGGGCTTTGGGGCATATCAGAACACACTAGAAATCAGAGTGTAAGAAAACCTCCAGCTAGAAACTGGAGACCTATGAAATGACATCACAAAAGACTCATCTATGTTGCCCCGGAGAGAAGCGGATGCCTGCTATGGGCTTGGGGTACATCAGAACACAATAGAAGTCAGAGTGTAAGAAAATCTCCAGCTAGAAACTGGAAACCTATGAAATGACATCACAAAGCACTCACCTATGTTGCCCCGGAGAGAAGGGGATGCCTGCTATGGACTTGGGGTATATCAGAACACACTAGAAGTCAGAGTGTAAGAAAACCTCCCGCTAGAAACTGGAGACCTATGAAATGACATCACAAAGCGCTCGCCTACGTTGCCACAGAGAGAAGGGGATGCCTGCTATGGGCTTGGGGTATTCAGAACACACTAGTAGTCAGAGTGTAAGAAAACCGGCAGAAAGAATCTGGAGACCTATGAAATGAGGTCACAAAGCACTCACCTATGTTGCCCCGGAGAGAAGGGGATGATTGCTATGGACTTGGGGTATATCAGAACACACTAGAAGTCAGAGTGTAAGAAAACCTCCAGCTAGAAACTGGAGACCTATGAAAAGACATCACAAAGTGCTCGCCTACGTTGCCCCGGAGAGAAGGGGATGCGTGTTATGGGCTAGGGGTATATCAGAACACACTAGTAGTCAGAGTGTAAGAAAACCTCCAGCTAGACCCTGGAAACCTATGAAATGACATCACAAAAGACTCATCTATGTTGCCCCGGAGAGAAGCAGATGCCTGCTATGGGCTTGGGGTACATCAGAAAACAGTAGAAGTCAGAGTGTAAGAAAATCTCCAGCTAGAAACGGGAAACCTATGAGATGACATCACAAAGCGCTCGCCTAAGTTGCCCCAGAGAGAAGGGGATGCCTGCTATGGGCTATGGGTATATCAGAATACATTAGAATTCAGAGTGTAAGAAAATCTCCTGCTAGAAACTGGAAACCTATGAAATGAAATCACAAAGCGTTCGCCTAAGTTGCCCCGGAGAGAAGGGGTTGCCTGCTATGGGCTATGGGTATATCAGAATACACTAGAATTCAGAGTGTAAGATATTCTCCTGCTAGAAACACGAAACCTATGAAATGACATCACAAAGCGCTCGCCTAAGTTGCCCCGGAGAGAAGGGGATGCCTGCTATGGGCTAGGGGTATATCAGAACACACTAGAATTCAGCGTGTAAGAAAACCTCCAGCTAGAAACTGGAAACCTATGAAATGACATCACAAAGCACTCACCTATGTTGCCCCGGAGAGAAGGGGATGCCTGCTATGGGCTAGGGGTATATCAGAACACACTAGTAGTCAGAGTGTAAGAAAACCTCCAGCTAGAAACTGGAGACCTATGAAATGACATCACAAAGCACTCACCTATGTTGCCCCGGAGAGAAGGGGATGCGTGCTATGGGCTTGGGGTATATCAGAACACAATAGAAGTCAGAGTGTAAGAAAACCTCCAGCTAGAAACTGGAGACCTATGAAATGACATCACAAAGCGCTTGCCTATGTTGCCCCGGAGAGAAGGGGATGCCTGCTATGGGCTATGGGTATATCAGAACACAAAGCGCTCGCCTAAGTTGCCCCGGAGAGAAGGGGATGCCTGCTATGTGCAAGGGGTATATCAGAACACACTAGAATTCAGTGTAAGAAAACCTCCAGCTAGAAACTGGAAACCTATGAAATGACATCACAAAGCACTCACCTATGTTGCCCCGGAGAGAAGGGGATGCCTGCTATGGGCTATGGGTATATCAGAATACACTAGAATTCAGAGTGTAAGATAATCTCCTGCTAGAAACTCGAAACCTATGAAATGACATCACAAAGCGCTCGCCTAAGTTGCCCCGGAGAGAAGGGGATGCCTGCTATGGGCTAGGGGTATATCAGAACACACTAGAATTCAGAGTGTAAGAAAACCTCCAGCTAGAAACTGGAAACCTATGAAATGACATCACAAAGCACTCACCTATGTGGCCCCGGAGAGAAGGGGATGCCTGCTATGGGCTTGGGGTATATCGGAACACACTAGAAGTCAGAGTGTAAGAAAACCTCCAGCTGGAAACTGGAGACCTATGAAAAGACATCACAAAGTGCTCGCCTACGTTGCCCCGGAGAGAAGGGGATGCCTGCTATGGACTTGGGGTATATCAGAACACACTAGAAGTCAGAGTGTAAGAAAACCTGCAGCTAGAATCTGGAGACCTATGAAATGACATCACAAAGCACTCACCTATGTTGCCCCGGAGAGAAGGGGATGCCTGCTATGGGCTTTGAGGCATATCAGAACACACTAGAAATCAGAGTGTAAGAAAACCTCCAACTAGAAACTGGAAACCTATGAAATGACATCACAAAGCACTCACTTATGTTGCCCCGGAGAGAAGGGGATGCCTGCTATGGGCTTTGGGGCATATCAGAACACACTAGAAATCAGAGTGTAAGAAAACCTCCAGCTAGAAACTGGAAACCTATGAAATGACATCACAAAGCACTCACCTATGTTGCCCCGGAGAGAAGGGGATGCGTGTTATGGGCTAAGGGTATATCAGAACACACTAGTAGTCAGAGTGTAAGAAAACCTCCAGCTAGAAACTGGAGACCTATGAAAAGAGATCACAAAGTGCTCACCTACGTTGCCCCGGAGAGAAGGGGATGCGTGTTATGGGCTAAGGGTATATCAGAACACACTAGTAGTCAGAGTGTAAGAAAACCTCCAGCTAGACCCTGGAAACCTATGAAATGACATCACAAAAGACTCATCTATGTTGCCCCGGAGAGAAGCAGATGCCTGCTATGGGCTTGGGGTACATCAGAACACAGTAAAAGTCAGAGTGTAAGAAAATCTCCAGCTAGAAACTGGAAACCTATGAAATGACATCACAAAGCACTCACCTATGTTGCCCCGGAGAGAAGGGGATGCCTGCTATGGGCTTTGGGGCATATCAGAACACACTAGA
The DNA here is from genome assembly GCF_049243985.1 of Paroedura picta. Lineage (NCBI taxonomy): Eukaryota > Metazoa > Chordata > Lepidosauria > Squamata > Gekkonidae > Paroedura > Paroedura picta. Next base: position 78,171 of record NW_027518633.1, on the reverse strand, counting down.
AATCAGAGTGTAAGAAAACCTCCAGCTAGAAACTGGAGACCTATGAAATGACATCACAAAAGACTCATCTATGTTGCCCCGGAGAGAAGCGGATGCCTGCTATGGGCTTGGGGTACGTCAGAACACAATAGAAGTCAGAGTGTAAGAAAATCTCCAGCTAGAAACTGGAAACCTATGAAATGACATCACAAAGCACTCACCTATGTTGCCCCGGAGAGAAGGGGATGCCTGCTATGGACTTGGGGTATATCAGAACACACTAGAAGTCAGAGTGTAAGAAAACCTCCAGCTAGAAACTGGAGACCTATGAAATGACATCACAAAGCGCTCGCCTACGTTGCCACATAGAGAAGGGGATGCCTGCTATGGGCTTGGGGTATTCAGAACACACTAGTAGTCAGAGTGTAAGAAAACCTGCAGAAAGAATCTGGAGACCTATGAAATGAGGTCACAAAGCACTCACCTATATTGCCCCGGAGAGAAGGGGATGCTTGCTATGGACTTGGGGTATATCAGAACACACTAGAAGTCAGAGTGTAAGAAAACCTCCAGCTAGAAACTGGAGACCTATGAAAAGACATCACAAAGTGCTCGCCTACGTTGCCCCGGAGAGAAGGGGATGCGTGTTATGGGCTAGGGGTATATCAGAACACACTAGTAGTCAGAGTGTAAGAAAACCTCCAGCGAGACCCTGGAAACCTATGAAATGACATCACAAAAGACTCATCTATGTTGCCCCGGAGAGAAGGGGATGCTTGCTATGGACTTGGGGTATATCAGAACACACTAGAAGTCAGAGTGTAAGAAAACCTCCAGCTAGAAACTGGAGACCTATGAAATGACATCACAAAGCGCTTGCCTATGTTGCCCCGGAGAGAAGGGGATGCCTGCTATGGGCTATGGGTATATCAGAACACAAAGCGCTCGCCTAAGTTGCCCCGGAGAGAAGGGGATGCCTGCTATGTGCAAGGGGTATATCAGAACACACTAGAATTCAGTGTAAGAAAACCTCCAGCTAGAAACTGGAAACCTATGAAATGACATCACAAAGCACTCACCTATGTTGCCCCGGAGAGAAGGGGATGCCTGCTATGGGCTATGGGTATATCAGAATACACTAGAATTCAGAGTGTAAGATAATCTCCTGCTAGAAACTCGAAACCTATGAAATGACATCACAAAGCGCTCGCCTAAGTTGCCCCGGAGAGAAGGGGATGCCTGCTATGGGCTAGGGGTATATCAGAACACACTAGAATTCAGAGTGTAAGAAAACCTCCAGCTAGAAACTGGAAACCTATGAAATGACATCACAAAGCACTCACCTATGTGGCCCCGGAGAGAAGGGGATGCCTGCTATGGGCTTGGGGTATATCGGAACACACTAGAAGTCAGAGTGTAAGAAAACCTCCAGCTGGAAACTGGAGACCTATGAAAAGACATCACAAAGTGCTCGCCTACGTTGCCCCGGAGAGAAGGGGATGCCTGCTATGGACTTGGGGTATATCAGAACACACTAGAAGTCAGAGTGTAAGAAAACCTGCAGCTAGAATCTGGAGACCTATGAAATGACATCACAAAGCACTCACCTATGTTGCCCCGGAGAGAAGGGGATGCCTGCTATGGGCTTTGAGGCATATCAGAACACACTAGAAATCAGAGTGTAAGAAAACCTCCAACTAGAAACTGGAAACCTATGAAATGACATCACAAAGCACTCACTTATGTTGCCCCGGAGAGAAGGGGATGCCTGCTATGGGCTTTGGGGCATATCAGAACACACTAGAAATCAGAGTGTAAGAAAACCTCCAGCTAGAAACTGGAAACCTATGAAATGACATCACAAAGCACTCACCTATGTTGCCCCGGAGAGAAGGGGATGCGTGTTATGGGCTAAGGGTATATCAGAACACACTAGTAGTCAGAGTGTAAGAAAACCTCCAGCTAGAAACTGGAGACCTATGAAAAGAGATCACAAAGTGCTCACCTACGTTGCCCCGGAGAGAAGGGGATGCGTGTTATGGGCTAAGGGTATATCAGAACACACTAGTAGTCAGAGTGTAAGAAAACCTCCAGCTAGACCCTGGAAACCTATGAAATGACATCACAAAAGACTCATCTATGTTGCCCCGGAGAGAAGCAGATGCCTGCTATGGGCTTGGGGTACATCAGAACACAGTAAAAGTCAGAGTGTAAGAAAATCTCCAGCTAGAAACTGGAAACCTATGAAATGACATCACAAAGCACTCACCTATGTTGCCCCGGAGAGAAGGGGATGCCTGCTATGGGCTTTGGGGCATATCAGAACACACTAGAAATCAGAGTGTAAGAAAACCTCCAGCTAGAAACTGGAGACCTATGAAATGACATCACAAAAGACTCATCTATGTTGCCCCGGAGAGAAGCGGATGCCTGCTATGGGCTTGGGGTACATCAGAACACAATAGAAGTCAGAGTGTAAGAAAATCTCCAGCTAGAAACTGGAAACCTATGAAATGACATCACAAAGCACTCACCTATGTTGCCCCGGAGAGAAGGGGATGCCTGCTATGGACTTGGGGTATATCAGAACACACTAGAAGTCAGAGTGTAAGAAAACCTCCAGCTAGAAACTGGAGACCTATGAAATGACATCACAAAGCGCTCGCCTACGTTGCCACATAGAGAAGGGGATGCCTGCTATGGGCTTGGGGTATTCAGAACACACTAGTAGTCAGAGTGTAAGAAAACCTGCAGAAAGAATCTGGAGACCTATGAAATGAGGTCACAAAGCACTCACCTATATTGCCCCGGAGAGAAGGGGATGCTTGCTATGGACTTGGGGTATATCAGAACACACTAGAAGTCAGAGTGTAAGAAAACCTCCAGCTAGAAACTGGAGACCTATGAAAAGACATCACAAAGTGCTCGCCTACGTTGCCCCGGAGAGAAGGGGATGCGTGTTATGGGCTAGGGGTATATCAGAACACACTAGTAGTCAGAGTGTAAGAAAACCTCCAGCGAGACCCTGGAAACCTATGAAATGACATCACAAAAGACTCATCTATGTTGCCCCGGAGAGAAGCGGATGCCTGCTATGGGCTTGGGGTACATCAGAACACAGTAGAAGTCAGAGTGTAAGAAAATCTCCAGCTAGAAACTGGAAACCTATGAAATGACATCACAAAGCGCTCGCCTCAGTTGCCCCGGAGAGAAGGGGATGCCTGCTATGGGCTAGGGGTATATCAGAACACAATAGTAGTCAGAGTGTAAGACAACCTCCAGATAGAAACTGGAGACCTATGAAATGACATCACAAAGCGCTCGCCTACGTTGCCACAGAGAGAAGGGGATGCCTGCTATGGGCTTGGGGTATTCAGAACACACTAGTAGTCAGAGTGTAAGAAAACCTGCAGAAAGAATCTGGAGACCTATGAAATGAGGTCACAAAGCACTCACCTCTTTTGCCCCGAAGAGAAGTGGATGCCTGCTATGGGATTGGGATATTCAGAACACACTAGAACTCAGAGTGTAAGAAGACCTGCAGCTAGAATCTGGAGACCTATGAAATGACTTCACAAAGGACTCATCTATGTTGCCCTGGAGAGAAGGGCTTGACTGATATTGGCTTGGGGTACATCAGAACACACTAGTAGTCAGAGTGTAAGAAAATCTCCAGCTAGAAACTGGAAACCTATGAAATGACATCACAAAAGACTCATCCTTGTTGCCCCGGAGAGAAGGGGATGCCTGCTATGGGCTTGGGGTACATCAGAACACAGTAGAAGTCAGAGTGTAAGAAAATCTCCAACTAGAAACTGGAAACCTATGAAATGACATCACAAAGCACTCACCTATGTTGCCCCGGAGAGAAGGGGATGCCTGCTATGGGCTTTGGGGCATATCAGAACACACTAGAAATCAGAGTGTAAGAAAACCTCCAGCTAGAAACTGGAAACCTATGAAATGACATCACAAAGCACTCACCTATGTTGCCCCGGAGAGAAGGGGATGCCTGCTATGGACTTGGGGTATATCAGAACACACTAGAAGTCAGAGTGTAAGAAAACCTCCAGCTAGAAACTGGAGACCTATGAAAAGACATCACAAAGTGCTCACCTACGTTGCCCCGGAGAGAAGGGGATGCGTGTTATGGGCTAAGGGTATATCAGAACACACTAGTAGTCAGAGTGTAAGAAAACCTCCAGCTAGACCCTGGAAACCTATGAAATGACATCACAAAAGACTCATCTATGTTGCCCCGGAGAGAAGCAGATGCCTGCTATGGGCTTGGGGTACATCAGAACACAGTAAAAGTCAGAGTGTAAGAAAATCTCCAGCTAGAAACAGGAAACCTATGAAATGACATCACAAAGCACTCACCTATGTTGCCCCGGAGAGAAGGGGATGCCTGCTATGGGCTTTGGGGCATATCAGAACACACTAGAAATCGGAGTGTAAGAAAACCTCCAGCTAGAAACTGGAGACCTATGAAATGACATCACAAAAGACTCATCTATGTTGCCCCGGAGAGAAGCGGATGCCTGCTATGGGCTTGGGGTATATCAGAACACACTAGAAGTCAGAGTGTAAGAAAACCTCCAGCTAGAAACTGGAGACCTATGAAATGACATCACAAAGCGCTCGCCTACGTTGCCACAGAGAGAACGGGATGCCTGCTATGGGCTTGGGGTATTCAGAACACACTAGTAGTCAGAGTGTAAGAAAACCTGCAGAAAGAATCTGGAGACCTATGAAATGAGGTCACAAAGCACTCACCTATGTTGCCCCGGAGAGAAGGGGATGCTTGCTATGGACTTGGGGTATATCAGAACACACTAGAAGTCAGAGTGTAAGAAAACCTCCAGCTAGAAACTGGAGACCTATGAAAAGACATCACAAAGTGCTCGCCTACGTAGCCCCGGAGAAAAGGGGATGCGTGTTATGGGCTAGGGGTATATCAGAACACACTAGTAGTCAGAGTGTAAGAAAACCTCCAGCTAGACCCTGGAAACCTATGAAATGACATCACAAAAGACTCATCTATGTTGCCCCGGAGAGAAGCGGATGCCTGCTATGGGCTTGGGGTACATCAGAACACAGTAGAAATCAGAGTGTAAGAAAACCTCCAGCTAGAAACTGGAGACCTATGAAATGACATCACAAAGCGCTCGCCTCAGTTGCCCCGGAGATCAGGGGATGCCTGCTATGGGCTAGGGGTATATCAGAACACACTAGTAGTCAGAGTGTAAGACAACCTCCAGCTAGAAACTGGAGACCTATGAAATGACATCACAAAGCGCTCGCCTACGTTGCCACAGAGAGAAGGGGATGCCTGCTATGGGCTTGGGCTATTCAGAACACACTAGTAGTCAGAGTGTAAGAAAACCTGCAGAAAGAATCTGGAGACCTATGAAATGAGGTCAGAAATCACTCACCTCTTTTGCCCCGAAGAGAAGTGGATGCCTGCTATGGGATTGGGATATTCAGAACACACTAGAAGTCAGAGTGTAAGAAGACCTGCAGCTAGAATCTGGAGACCTATGAAATGACATCACAAAGGACTCATCTATGTTGCCCTGGAGAGAAGGGCTTGACTGATATTGGCTTGGGGTACATCAGAACACACTAGTAGTCAGAGTGTAAGAAAATCTCCAGCTAGAAACTGGAAACCTATGAAATGACATCACAAAAGACTCATCCTTGTTGCCCCGGAGAGAAGGGGATGCCTGCTATGGGCTTGGGGTACATCAGAACACAGTAGAAGTCAGAGTGTAAGAAAACCTCCAACTAGAAACTGGAAACCTATGAAATGACATCACAAAGCACTCACCTATGTTGCCCCGGAGAGAAGGGGATGCCTGCTATGGGCTTTGGGGCATATCAGAACACACTAGAAATCAGAGTGTAAGAAAACCTCCAGCTAGAAACTGGAAACCTATGAAATGACATCACAAAGCACTCACCTATGTTGCCCCGGAGAGAAGTGGATGCCTGCTATGGGCTTGGGGTACATCAGAACACAATAGAAGTCAGAGTGTAAGAAAATCTCCAGCTAGAATCTGGAGACCTATGAAATGACATCACAAAGCACTCACCTATGTTGCCCCGGAGAGAAGGGGATGCCTGCTATGGACTTGGGGTATATCAGAACACACTAGAAGTCAGAGTGTAAGAAAACCTCCAGCTAGAAACTGGAGACCTATGAAAAGACATCACAAATTGCTCACCTACGTTGCCCCGGAGAGAAGGGGATGCGTGTTATGGGCTAAGGGTATATCAGAACACACTAGTAGTCAGAGTGTAAGAAAACCTCCAGCTAGACCCTGGAAACCTATGAAATGACATCACAAAAGACTCATCTATGTTGCCCCGGAGAGAAGCAGATGCCTGCTATGGGCTTGGGGTACATCAGAACACAGTAAAAGTCAGAGTGTAAGAAAATCTCCAGCTAGAAACTGGAAACCTATGAAATGACATCACAAAGCACTCACCTATGTTGCCCCGGAGAGAAGGGGATGCCTGCTATGGGCTTTGGGGCATATCAGAACACACTAGAAATCAGAGTGTAAGAAAACCTCCAGCTAGAAACTGGAGACCTATGAAATGACATCACAAAAGACTCATCTATGTTGCCCCGGAGAGAAGCAGATGCCTGCTATGGGCTTGGGGTACATCAGAACACAATAGAAGTCAGAGTGTAAGAAAATCTCCAGCTAGAAACTGGAAACCTATGAAATGACATCACAAAGCACTCACCTATGTTGCCCCGGAGAGAAGGTGATGCCTGCTATGGACTTGGGGTATATCAGAACACACTAGAAGTCAGAGTGTAAGAAAACCTCCAGCTAGAAACTGGAGACCTATGAAAAGACATCAGAAAGTGCTCGCCTACGTTGCCCCGGAGAGAAGGGGATGCGTGTTATGGGCTAGGGGTATATCAGAACACACTAGTAGTCAGAGTGTAAGAAAACCTCCAGCTAGACCCTGGAAACCTCTGAAATGACATCACAAAAGACTCATCTATGTTGCCCCGGAGAGAAGCGGATGCCTGCTATGGGCTTGGGGTACATGAGAACACAGTAGAAGTCAGAGAATAAGAAAATCTCCAGCTAGAAACTGGAAACCTATGAAATGACATCACAAAGCGCTCGCCTCAGTTGCCCCGGAGAGAAGGGGATGCCTGCGATGGGCTTGGGGTATTCAGAACACACTAGTAGTCAGAGTGTAAGAAAACCTGCAGAAAGAATCTGGAGACCTATGAAATGACATCACAAAGGACTCATCTATGTTGCCCCGGAGAGAAGCGGATGCCTGCTATGGGCTTGGGGTACATCAGAACACAGTAGAAGTCAGAGTGTAAGAAAATCTCCAGCTAGAAACGGGAAACCTATGAAATGACATCACAAAGCGCTCGCCTCAGTTGCCCCGGAGAGAAGGGGATGCCTGCTATGGGCTTGGGGTATTCAGAACACACTAGTAATCAGAGTGTAAGAAAACCTGCAGAAAGAATCTGGAGACCTATGAAATGACATCACAAAGGACTCACCTATGTTGCCCCGGAGAGAAGGGGATGCCTGCTATGGGCTAGGGGTATATCAGAACACACTAGTAGTCAGAGTGTAAGACAACCTCCAGCTAGAAACTGGAGACCTATGAAATGACATCACAAAGCGCTCGCCTACGTTGCCACAGAGAGAAGGGGATGCCTGCTATGGGCTTCGGGTATTCAGAACACACTAGTAGTCAGAGTGTAAGAAACCCTGCAGAAAGAATCTGGTGACCTATGAAATGAGGTCACAAAGCACTCACCTCTTTTGCCCCGAAGAGAAGTGGATGCCTGCTATGGGATTGGGATATTCAGAACACACTAGAAGTCAGAGTGTAAGAAGACCTGCAGCTAGAATCTGGAGACCTATGAAATGACATCACAAAGGACTCATCTATGTTGCCCTGGAGAGAAGGGCTTGACTGATATTGGCTTGGGGTACATCAGAACACACTAGTAGTCAGAGTGTAAGAAAATCTCCAGCTAGAAACTGGAAACCTATGAAATGACATCACAAAAGACTCATCCTTGTTGCCCCGGAGAGAAGGGGATGCCTGCTATGGGCTTGGGGTACATCAGAACACAGTAGAAGTCAGAGTGTAAGAAAATCTCCAGCTAGAAACTGGAGACCTATGAAATGACATCACAAAGCGCTCGCCTACATTGCCACAGAGAGAAGGGGATGCCTGCTATGGGCTTGGGGTATTCAGAACACACTAGTAGTCAGAGTGTAAGAAAACCTGCAGAAAGAATCTGGAGACCTATGAAATGACATCACAAAGGACTCATCTATGTTGCCCCGGAGAGAAGCGGATGCCTGCTATGGGCTTGGGGTACATCAGAACACAGTAGAAGTCAGAGTGTAAGAAAATCTCCAGCTAGAAACGGGAAACCTATGAAATGACATCACAAAGCGCTCGCCTCAGTTGCCCCGGAGAGAAGGGGATGCCTGCTATGGGCTAGGGGTATATCAGAACACACTAGTAGTCAGAGTGTAAGAAAACCTGCAGAAGGAATCTGGAGACCTATGAAATGACATCACAAAGGACTCATCTATGTTGCCCTGGAGAGAAGGGGATGCCTGCTATGGGCTTTGGGGCATATCAGAACACACTAGAAATCAGAGTGTAAGAAAACCTCCAGCTAGAAACTGGAAACCTATGAAATGACATCACAAAGCACTCACCTATGTTGCCCCGGAGAGAAGGGGATGCCTGCTATAGGCTTTGGGGCATATCAGAGCACACTATAAATCAGAATGTAAGAAAACCTCCAGCTAGAAACTGGAAACCTATGAAATTACATCACAAAGCACTCACCTATGTTGCCCCGGGGAGAAGGGGATGCCTGCTATGGACTTGGGGTATATCAGAACACACTAGAAGTCAGAGTGTAAGAAAACCTCCAGCTAGAAACTGGAAACCTATGAAATGACAACACAAAAGTGAAAAGACATCACAAAGTGCTCGCCTACGTTGCCCCGGAGAGAAGGGGATGCGTGTTATGGGCTAGGGGTATATCAGAAAACACTAGTAGTCAGAGTGTAAGAAAACCTCCAGCTAGACCCTGGAAACCTATGAAATGACATCACAAAAGACTCATCTATGTTGCCCCGGAGAGAAGCGGATGCCTGCTATGGGCTTGGGGTACATCAGAACACAGTAGAAGTCAGAGAATAAGAAAATCTCCAGCTAGAAACTGGAAACCTATGAAATGACATCACAAAGCGCTCGCCTCAGTTGCCCCGGAGAGAAGGGGATGCCTGCTATGGGCTTGGGGTATTCAGAACACACTAGTAGTCAGAGTGTAAGAAAACCTCCAGCTAGAAACTGGAGACCTATGAAATGACATCACAAAGGACTCATCTATGTTGCCCTGGAGAGAAGGGCTTGACTGATATTGGCTTGGGGTACATCAGAACACACTAGTAGTCAGAGTGTAAGAAAATCTCCAGCTAGAAACTGGAAACCTATGAAATGACATCACAAAAGACTCATCCTTGTTGCCCCGGAGAGAAGGGGATGCCTGCTATGGGCTTGGGGTACATCAGAACACAGTAGATGTCAGAGTGTAAGAAAACCTCCAGCTAGAATCTGGAGACCTATGAAATGACATCAGAAAGCGCTCGCCTCAGTTGCCCCGGAGAGAAGGGGATGCCTGCTATGGGCTTGGGGTATTCAGAACACACTAGTAGTCAGAGTGTAAGAAAACCTCCAGCTAGAAACTGGAGACCTATGAAATGACATCACAATGCACTCGCCTACGTTGCCACAGAGAGAAGGGGATGCCTGCTATGGACTTGGGGTATATCAGAACACACTAGTAGTCAGAGTGTAAGAAAACCTCCAGCTAGAAACTGGAGACCTATGAAATGACATCACAAAGCGCTCGCCTACGTTGCCACAGAGAGAAGGGGATGCTTGCTATGGACTTTGGGTATATCAGAACACACTAGAAGTCAGAGTGTAAGAAAACCTCCAGCTAGAATCTGGAGACCTATGAAATGACATCACAAAGCGCTCGCCTACGTTGCCACAGAGAGAAGGGGATGCTTGCTATGGACTTGGGGTATATCAGAACACACTAGAAATCAGAGTGTAAGAAAACCTCCAGCTAGAAACTGGAGACCTATGAAATGACATCACAAAGCGCTTGCATACATTGCCCCGGAGGGAAGGGGATGCCTGCAATGGGCTAGGCGTATATCAGAACACACTAGAAATCAGAGTGTAAGAAAACCTCCAGCTATAAAATGGAAACATATGAAATGACATCACAAAGCCCCCACCTACATTGCCCCAGAGAGAAGGGGATGCCTGCTATGGGCTTGGGGTATATCAGAACACACTAGAAATCAGAGTGTAAGAAAACCTCCAGCTATAAAATGGAAACATATGAAATGACATCACAAAGCACTCACCTATGTTGCCCAGGAGAGAAGGGGATGCCTGCTATGGGATTGGGATATTCAGAACACACTAGAAGTCAGAGTGTAAGAAACCCCGCAGCTAGAATCTGGAGACCTATGAAATGACATCACAAAGGACTCATCTATGTTGCCCTGGAGAGAAGGGCTTGACTGATATTCGCTTGGGGTACATCAGAACACACTAGTAGTCAGAGTGTAAGAAAATCTCCAGCTGGAAACTGGAAACCTATGAAATGAAATCACAAAGCGCTCGCCTAAGTTGCCCCGGAGAGAAGGGGATGCCTGCTATGGGCTATGGGTATATCAGAATACACTAGAATTCAGAGTGTAAGAAAAGCTCCTGCTAGAAACTCGAAACCTATGAAATGACATCACAAAGCGCTCGCCTAAGTTGCCCCGGAGAGAAGGGGATGCCTGCTATGGGCTAGGGGTATATCAGAACACACTAGAATTCAGAGTGTAAGAAAACCTCCAGCTAGAAACTGGAAACCTATAAAATGACATCACAAAGCACTCACCTATGTTGCCCCGGAGAGAAGGGGATGCCTGCTATGGGCTAGGGGTATATCAGAACACAAAGCGCTCGCCTAAGTTGCCCCGGAGAGAAGGGGATGCCTGCTATGGGCAAGGGGTATATCAGAACACACTAGAAGTCAGAGTGTAAGAAAACCTCCAGCTAGAAACTGGAGACCTATGAAATGACATCACAAAGCGCTTGCCTATGTTGCCCCGGAGAGAAAGGGATGCCTGCTATGGGCTAGGGGTATATCAGAACACAAAGCGCTCGCCTAAGTTGCCCCGGAGAGAAGGGGATGCCTGCTATGGGCAAGGGGTATATCAGAACACACTGGAATTCAGAGTGTAAGAAAACCTCCAGCTAGAAACTGGAAACCTATGAAATGACATCACAAAGCACTCACCTATGTTGCCCCGGAGAGAAGGGGTTGCCTGCTATGGGCTTGGGGTATATCAGAACACACTAGAAGTCAGAGTGTAAGAAAACCTCCAGCTAGAATCTGGAGACCTATGAAATGACATCACAAAGCACTCACCTATGTTGCCCCGGAGAGAAGGGGATGCCTGCTATGGGCTTTGGGGCATATCAGAACACACTAGAAGTCAGAGTGTAAGAAACCCTCCAGCTAGAAACTGGAGACCTATGAAAAGACATCACAAAGTGCTCGCCTACGTTGCCCCGGAGAGAAGGGGATGCGTGTTATGGGCTAAGGGTGTATCAGAACACACTAGTAGTCAGAGTGTAAGAAAACCTCCAGCTAGACCCTGGAAACCTATGAAATGACATCACAAAAGACTCATCTATGTTGCCCCGGAGAGAAGCGGATGCCTGCTATGGGCTTGGGGTACATCAGAACACACTAGAAGTCAGAGTGTAAGAAAACCTCCACCTAGAAACTGGAGACCTATGAAAAGACATCACAAAGTGCTCGCCTACGTTGCCCCGGAGAGAAGGGGATGCGTGTTATGGGCTAGGGGTATATCAGAACACACTAGTAGTCAGAGTGTAAGAAAACCTCCAGCTAGACCCTGGAAACCTATGAAATGACATCACAAAAGACTCATCTATGTTGCCCCGGAGAGAAGCGGATGCCTGCTATGGGCTTGGGGTACATCAGAACACACTAGAAGTCAGAGTGTAAGAAAACCTCCACCTAGAAACTGGAGACCTATGAAAAGACATCACAAAGTGCTCGCCTACGTTGCCCCGGAGAGAAGGGGATGCCTGCTATGGGCTATGGGTATATCAGAATACACTAGAATTCAGAGTGTAAGAAAAGCTCCTGCTAGAAACTCGAAACCTATGAAATGACATCACAAAGCGCTCGCCTAAGTTGCCCCGGAGAGAAGGGGATGCCTGCTATGGGCTAGGGGTATATCAGAACACACTAGAATTCAGAGTGTAAGAAAACCTCCAGCTAGAAACTGGAAACCTATAAAATGACATCACAAAGCACTCACCTATGTTGCCCCGGAGAGAAGGGGATGCCTGCTATGGGCTAGGGGTATATCAGAACACAAAGCGCTCGCCTAAGTTGCCCCGGAGAGAAGGGGATGCCTGCTATGGGCAAGGGGTATATCAGAACACACTAGAAGTCAGAGTGTAAGAAAACCTCCAGCTAGAAACTGGAGACCTATGAAATGACATCACAAAGCGCTTGCCTATGTTGCCCCGGAGAGAAAGGGATGCCTGCTATGGGCTAGGGGTATATCAGAACACAAAGCGCTCGCCTAAGTTGCCCCGGAGAGAAGGGGATGCCTGCTATGGGCAAGGGGTATATCAGAACACACTGGAATTCAGAGTGTAAGAAAACCTCCAGCTAGAAACTGGAAACCTATGAAATGACATCACAAAGCACTCACCTATGTTGCCCCGGAGAGAAGGGGTTGCCTGCTATGGGCTTGGGGTATATCAGAACACACTAGAAGTCAGAGTGTAAGAAAACCTCCAGCTAGAATCTGGAGACCTATGAAATGACATCACAAAGCACTCACCTATGTTGCCCCGGAGAGAAGGGGATGCCTGCTATGGGCTTTGGGGCATATCAGAACACACTAGAAGTCAGAGTGTAAGAAACCCTCCAGCTAGAAACTGGAGACCTATGAAAAGACATCACAAAGTGCTCGCCTACGTTGCCCCGGAGAGAAGGGGATGCGTGTTATGGGCTAAGGGTGTATCAGAACACACTAGTAGTCAAAGTGTAAGAAAACCTCCAGCTAGACCCTGGAAACCTATGAAATGACATCACAAAAGACTCATCTATGTTGCCCCGGAGAGAAGCGGATGCCTGCTATGGGCTTGGGGTACATCAGAACACACTAGAAGTCAGAGTGTAAGAAAACCTCCACCTAGAAACTGGAGACCTATGAAAAGACATCACAAAGTGCTCGCCTACGTTGCCCCGGAGAGAAGGGGATGCGTGTTATGGGCTAGGGGTATATCAGAACACACTAGTAGTCAGAGTGTAAGAAAACCTCCAGCTAGACCCTGGAAACCTATGAAATGACATCACAAAGCGCTCGCCTACTTTGCCACAGAGAGAAGGGGATGCCTGCTATGGGTTTGGGGTATTCAGAACACACTAGTAGTCAGAGTGTAAGAAAACCTGCAGAAAGAATCTGGAGACCTATGAAATTAGGTCACAAAGCACTCACCTCTTTTGCCCCGAAGAGAAGTGGATGCCTGCTATGGGATTGGGATATTCAGAACACACTAGAAGTCAGAGTGTAAGAAGACCTGCAGCTAGAATCTGGAGACCTATGAAATGACATCACAAAGGACTCATCTATGTTGCCCTGGAGAGAAGGGCTTGACTGATATTGGCTTGGGGTACATCAGAACACACTAGTAGTCAGAGTGTAAGAAAATCTCCAGCTAGAAACTGGAGACCTATGAAATGACATCACAAAGCACTCACCTATGTTGCCCCGGAGAGAAGGGAATGCCTCCTATAGGCTTTGGGGCATATCAGAGCACACTAGAAATCAGAATGTAAGAAAACCTCCAGCTAGAAACTGGAAACCTATGAAATGACATCACAAAGCGCTCGCCTCAGTTGCCCCGGAGAGAAGGGGATGCCTACTATGGGCTTGCGGTATATCAGAACACACTGGAAGTCAGAGTGTAAGAAAACCTCCAGCTAGAAACTGGAAACCTATGAAATGACATCACAAAGTGCTCGCCTACGTTGCCCCGGAGAGAAGGGGATGCGTGTTATGGGCTAGGGGTATATCAGAACACACTAGTAGTCAGAGTGTAAGAAAACCTCCAGCTAGACCCTGGAAACCTATGAAATGACATCACAAAAGACTCATCTATGTTGCCCCGGAGAGAAGCGGATGCCTGCTATGGGCTTGGGGTACATCAGAACACAGTAGAAGTCAGAGTATAAGAAAATCTCCAGCTAGAAACTGGAAACCTATGAAATGACATCACAAAGCGCTCGCCTCACTTGCCCCGGAGAGAAGGGGATCCCTGCTATGGGCTTGCGGTATATCAGACCACACTAGAAGTCAGAGTGTAAGAAAACCTCCAGCTAGAAACTGGAGTCCTATGAAATGACATCACAAAGCACTCACCTATGTTGCCCCAGAGAGAAGTGGATGCCTGCTAGGGGCTAGGGGTATATCAGAACACACTAGAAGTCAGAGTGTAAGAAAACCTCCAGCTAGAATCTGGAGACCTATGAAATGACATCACAAAGCACTCACCTATGTTGCCCCGGAGAGAAGGGGATGCCTGCTATAGGCTTTGGGGCATATCAGAGCACACTAGAAATCAGAATGTAAGAAAACCTCCTGCTAGAAACTGGAAACCTATGAAATGACATCACAAATCACTCACCTATGTTGCCCCGGAGAGAAGGGGATGCCTGCTATGGACTTGGGGTATATCAGAACACACTAGAAGTCAGAGTGTAAGAAAACCTCCAGCTAGAAACTGGAGACCTATGAAAAAACATCACAAAGTGCTCGCCTACGTTGCCCCGGAGAGAAGGGGATGCGTGTTATGGGCTAGGGGTATATCAGAACACACTAGTAGTCAGAGTGTAAGAAAACCTCCAGCTAGACCCTGGAAACCTATGAAATGACATCACAAAAGACTCATCTATGTTGCCCCGGAGAGAAGCGGATGCCTGCTATGGGCTTGGGGTACATCAGAACACACGAGTAGTCAGAGTGTAAGAAAACCTCCAGCTAGAAACTGGAGACCTATGAAATGACATCACAAAGCACTCACCTATGTTGCCCCGGAGAGAAGGGGATGCGTGTTATGGGCTAGGGGTATATCAGAAAACACTAGTAGTCAGAGTGTAAGAAAACCTCCAGCTAGACCCTGGAAACCTATGAAATGACATCACAAAAGACTCATCTATGTTGCCCCGGAGAGAAGCGGATGCCTGCTATGGGCTTGGGGTACATCAGAACACAGTAGAAGTCAGAGAATAAGAAAATCTCCAGCTAGAAACTGGAAACCTATGAAATGACATCACAAAGCGCTCGCCTCAGTTGCCCCGGAGAGAAGGGGATGCCTGCTATGGGCTTGGGGTATTCAGAACACACTAGTAGTCAGAGTGTAAGAAAACCTCCAGCTAGAAACTGGAGACCTATGAAATGACATCACAAAGGACTCATCTATGTTGCCCTGGAGAGAAGGGCTTGACTGATATTGGCTTGGGGTACATCAGAACACACTAGTAGTCAGAGTGTAAGAAAATCTCCAGCTAGAAACTGGAAACCTATGAAATGACATCACAAAAGACTCATCCTTGTTGCCCCGGAGAGAAGGGGATGCCTGCTATGGGCTTGGGGTACATCAGAACACAGTAGATGTCAGAGTGTAAGAAAACCTCCAGCTAGAATCTGGAGACCTATGAAATGACATCAGAAAGCGCTCGCCTCAGTTGCCCCGGAGAGAAGGGGATGCCTGCTATGGGCTTGGGGTATTCAGAACACACTAGTAGTCAGAGTGTAAGAAAACCTCCAGCTAGAAACTGGAGACCTATGAAATGACATCACAATGCACTCGCCTACGTTGCCACAGAGAGAAGGGGATGCCTGCTATGGACTTGGGGTATATCAGAACACACTAGTAGTCAGAGTGTAAGAAAACCTCCAGCTAGAAACTGGAGACCTATGAAATGACATCACAAAGCGCTCGCCTACGTTGCCACAGAGAGAAGGGGATGCTTGCTATGGACTTTGGGTATATCAGAACACACTAGAAGTCAGAGTGTAAGAAAACCTCCAGCTAGAATCTGGAGACCTATGAAATGACATCACAAAGCGTTCGCCTACGTTGCCACAGAGAGAAGGGGATGCTTGCTATGGACTTGGGGTATATCAGAACACACTAGAAATCAGAGTGTAAGAAAACCTCCAGCTAGAAACTGGAGACCTATGAAATGACATCACAAAGCGCTTGCATACATTGCCCCGGAGGGAAGGGGATGCCTGCAATGGGCTAGGCGTATATCAGAACACACTAGAAATCAGAGTGTAAGAAAACCTCCAGCTATAAAATGGAAACATATGAAATGACATCACAAAGCCCCCACCTACATTGCCCCAGAGAGAAGGGGATGCCTGCTATGGGCTTGGGGTATATCAGAACACACTAGAAATCAGAGTGTAAGAAAACCTCCAGCTATAAAATGGAAACATATGAAATGACATCACAAAGCACTCACCTATGTTGCCCAGGAGAGAAGGGGATGCCTGCTATGGGATTGGGATATTCAGAACACACTAGAAGTCAGAGTGTAAGAAACCCCGCAGCTAGAATCTGGAGACCTATGAAATGACATCACAAAGGACTCATCTATGTTGCCCTGGAGAGAAGGGCTTGACTGATATTCGCTTGGGGTACATCAGAACACACTAGTAGTCAGAGTGTAAGAAAATCTCCAGCTGGAAACTGGAAACCTATGAAATGAAATCACAAAGCGCTCGCCTAAGTTGCCCCGGAGAGAAGGGGATGCCTGCTATGGGCTATGGGTATATCAGAATACACTAGAATTCAGAGTGTAAGAAAAGCTCCTGCTAGAAACTCGAAACCTATGAAATGACATCACAAAGCGCTCGCCTAAGTTGCCCCGGAGAGAACGGGATGCCTGCTATGGGCTAGGGGTATATCAGAACACACTAGAATTCAGAGTGTAAGAAAACCTCCAGCTAGAAACTGGAAACCTATAAAATGACATCACAAAGCACTCACCTATGTTGCCCCGGAGAGAAGGGGATGCCTGCTATGGGCTAGGGGTATATCAGAACACAAAGCGCTCGCCTAAGTTGCCCCGGAGAGAAGGGGATGCCTGCTATGGGCAAGGGGTATATCAGAACACACTAGAAGTCAGAGTGTAAGAAAACCTCCAGCTAGAAACTGGAGACCTATGAAATGACATCACAAAGCGCTTGCCTATGTTGCCCCGGAGAGAAAGGGATGCCTGCTATGGGCTAGGGGTATATCAGAACACAAAGCGCTCGCCTAAGTTGCCCCGGAGAGAAGGGGATGCCTGCTATGGGCAAGGGGTATATCAGAACACACTGGAATTCAGAGTGTAAGAAAACCTCCAGCTAGAAACTGGAAACCTATGAAATGACATCACAAAGCACTCACCTATGTTGCCCCGGAGAGAAGGGGTTGCCTGCTATGGGCTTGGGGTATATCAGAACACACTAGAAGTCAGAGTGTAAGAAAACCTCCAGCTAGAATCTGGAGACCTATGAAATGACATCACAAAGCACTCACCTATGTTGCCCCGGAGAGAAGGGGATGCCTGCTATGGGCTTTGGGGCATATCAGAACACACTAGAAGTCAGAGTGTAAGAAACCCTCCAGCTAGAAACTGGAGACCTATGAAAAGACATCACAAAGTGCTCGCCTACGTTGCCCCGGAGAGAAGGGGATGCGTGTTATGGGCTAAGGGTGTATCAGAACACACTAGTAGTCAGAGTGTAAGAAAACCTCCAGCTAGACCCTGGAAACCTATGAAATGACATCACAAAAGACTCATCTATGTTGCCCCGGAGAGAAGCGGATGCCTGCTATGGGCTTGGGGTACATCAGAACACACTAGAAGTCAGAGTGTAAGAAAACCTCCACCTAGAAACTGGAGACCTATGAAAAGACATCACAAAGTGCTCGCCTACGTTGCCCCGGAGAGAAGGGGATGCGTGTTATGGGCTAGGGGTATATCAGAACACACTAGTAGTCAGAGTGTAAGAAAACCTCCAGCTAGACCCTGGAAACCTATGAAATGACATCACAAAGCGCTCGCCTACTTTGCCACAGAGAGAAGGGGATGCCTGCTATGGGTTTGGGGTATTCAGAACACACTAGTAGTCAGAGTGTAAGAAAACCTGCAGAAAGAATCTGGAGACCTATGAAATTAGGTCACAAAGCACTCACCTCTTTTGCCCCGAAGAGAAGTGGATGCCTGCTATGGGATTGGGATATTCAGAACACACTAGAAGTCAGAGTGTAAGAAGACCTGCAGCTAGAATCTGGAGACCTATGAAATGACATCACAAAGGACTCA
Organism: Paroedura picta; assembly: GCF_049243985.1. NCBI lineage: Eukaryota > Metazoa > Chordata > Lepidosauria > Squamata > Gekkonidae > Paroedura > Paroedura picta. The sequence continues at coordinate 59,660 of NW_027518633.1, read as the reverse complement.
TCTATGTTGCCCTGGAGAGAAGGGCTTGACTGATATTGGCTTGGGGTACATCAGAACACACTAGTAGTCAGAGTGTAAGAAAATCTCCAGCTAGAAACTGGAGACCTATGAAATGACATCACAAAGCACTCACCTATGTTGCCCCGGAGAGAAGGGAATGCCTCCTATAGGCTTTGGGGCATATCAGAGCACACTAGAAATCAGAATGTAAGAAAACCTCCAGCTAGAAACTGGAAACCTATGAAATGACATCACAAAGCGCTCGCCTCAGTTGCCCCGGAGAGAAGGGGATGCCTGCTATGGGCTTGCGGTATATCAGAACACACTGGAAGTCAGAGTGTAAGAAAACCTCCAGCTAGAAACTGGAAACCTATGAAATGACATCACAAAGTGCTCGCCTACGTTGCCCCGGAGAGAATGGGATGCGTGTTATGGGCTAGGGGTATATCAGAACACACTAGTAGTCAGAGTGTAAGAAAACCTCCAGCTAGACCCTGGAAACCTATGAAATGACATCACAAAAGACTCATCTATGTTGCCCCGGAGAGAAGCGGATGCCTGCTATGGGCTTGGGGTACATCAGAACACAGTAGAAGTCAGAGTATAAGAAAATCTCCAGCTAGAAACTGGAAACCTATGAAATGACATCACAAAGCGCTCGCCTCACTTGCCCCGGAGAGAAGGGGATCCCTGCTATGGGCTTGCGGTATATCAGACCACACTAGAAGTCAGAGTGTAAGAAAACCTCCAGCTAGAAACTGGAGTCCTATGAAATGACATCACAAAGCACTCACCTATGTTGCCCCAGAGAGAAGTGGATGCCTGCTAGGGGCTAGGGGTATATCAGAACACACTAGTAGTCAGAGTGTAAGAAAACCTCCAGCTAGAAACTGGAGACCTATGAAATGACATCACAAAGCGCTCGCCTACGTTGTCACAGAGAGAAGGGGATGCTTGCTATGGACTTGGGGTATATCAGAACACACTAGAAGTCAGAGTGTAAGAAAACCTCCAGCTAGAATCTGGAGACCTATGAAATGACATCACAAAGCACTCACCTATGTTGCCCCGGAGAGAAGGGGATGCCTGCTATGGGCTTTGGGTCATATCAGAACACACTAGAAATCAGAGTGTAAGAAAACCTCCAGCTAGAAACTGGAAACCTATGAAATGACATCACAAATCACTCACCTATGTTGCCCCGGAGAGAAGGGGATGCCTGCTATAGGCTTTGGGGCATATCAGAGCACACTAGAAATCAGAATGTAAGAAAACCTCCAGCTAGAAACTGGAAACCTATGAAATGACATCACAAATCACTCACCTATGTTGCCCCGGAGAGAAGGGGATGCCTGCTATGGACTTGGGGTATATCAGAACACACTAGAAGTCAGAGTGTAAGAAAACCTCCAGCTAGAAACTGGAGACCTATGAAAAAACATCACAAAGTGCTCGCCTACGTTGCCCCGGAGAGAAGGGGATGCGTGTTATGGGCTAGGGGTATATCAGAACACACTAGTAGTCAGAGTGTAAGAAAACCTCCAGCTAGACCCTGGAAACCTATGAAATGACATCACAAAAGACTCATCTATGTTGCCCCGGAGAGAAGCGGATGCCTGCTATGGGCTTGGGGTACATCAGAACACACGAGTAGTCAGAGTGTAAGAAAACCTCCAGCTAGAAACTGGAGACCTATGAAATGACATCACAAAGCACTCACCTATGTTGCCCCGGAGAGAAGGGGATGCCTTCTATGGACTTGGGGTATATCAGAACACACTAGAAGTCAGAGTGTAAGAAAACCTCCAGCTAGAAACTGGAGACCTATGAAAAGACATCACAAAGTGCTCGCCTACGTTGCCCCGGAGAGAAGGGGATGCGTGTTATGGGCTAGGGGTATATCAGAACACACTAGTAGTCAGAGTGTAAGAAAACCTCCAGCTAGACCCTGGAAACCTATGAAATGACATCACAAAAGACTCATCTATGTTGCCCCGGAGAGAAGCGGATGCCTGCTATGGGCTTGGGGTACATCAGAACACAGTAGAAGTCAGAGTATAAGAAAATCTCCAGCTAGAAACTGGAAACCTATGAAATGACATCACAAAGCACTCACCTATGTTGCCCCGGAGAGAAGGGAATGCCTCCTATAGGCTTTGGGGCATATCAGAGCACACTAGAAATCAGAATGTAAGAAAATCTCCAGCTAGAAACTGGAAACCTATGAAATGACATCACAAAGCGCTCGCCTCACTTGCCCCGGAGAGAAGGGGATGCCTGCTATGGGCTTGCGGTATATCAGAACACACTAGAAGTCAGAGTGTAAGAAAACCTCCAGCTAGAAACTGGAGTCCTATGAAATGACATCACAAAGCACTCACCTATGTTGCCCCAGAGAGAAGTGGATGCCTGCTAGGGGCTAGGGGTATATCAGAACACACTAGTAGTCAGAGTGTAAGAAAACCTCCAGCTAGAAACTGGAGACCTATGAAATGACATCACAAAGCGCTCGCCTACGTTGCCACAGAGAGAAGGGGATGCTTGCTATGGACTTGGGGTATATCAGAACACACTAGAAGTCAGAGTGTAAGAAAACCTCCAGCTAGAATCTGGAGACCTATGAAATGACATCACAAAGCACTCACCTATGTTGCCCCGGAGAGAAGGGGATGCCTGCTATGGGCTTTGGGTTATATCAGAATACACTAGAAATCAGAGTGTAAGAAAACCTCCAGCTAGAAACTGGAAACCTATGAAATGACATCACAAAGCACTCACCTATGTTGCCCCGGAGAGAAGGGGATGCCTGCTATAGGCTTTGGGGCATATCAGAGCACACTAGAAATCAGAATGTAAGAAAACCTCCAGCTAGAAACTGGAAACCTATGAAATGACATCACAAAGCACTCACCTATGTTGCCCCGGAGAGAAGGGGATGCCTGCTATGGACTTGGGGTATATCAGAACACACTAGAAGTCAGAGTGTAAGAAAACCTCCAGCTAGAAACTGGAGACCTATGAAAAGACATCACAAAGTGCTCGCCTACGTTGCCCCGGAGAGAAGGGGATGCGTGTTATGGGCTAGGGGTATATCAGAACACACTAGTAGTCAGAGTGTAAGAAAACCTCCAGCTAGACCCTGGAAACCTATGAAATGACATCACAAAAGACTCATCTATGTTGCCCCGGAGAGAAGCGGATGCCTGCTATGGGCTTGGGGTACATCAGAACACACGAGTAGTCAGAGTGTAAGAAAACCTCCAGCTAGAAACTGGAGACCTATGAAATGACATCACAAAGCACTCACCTATGTTGCCCCGGAGAGAAGGGGATGCCTTCTATGGACTTGGGGTATATCAGAACACACTAGAAGTCAGAGTGTAAGAAAACCTCCAGCTAGAAACTGGAGACCTATGAAAAGACATCACAAAGTGCTCGCCTACGTTGCCCCGGAGAGAAGGGGATGCGTGTTATGGGCTAGGGGTATATCAGAACACACTAGTAGTCAGAGTGTAAGAAAACCTCCAGCTAGACCCTGGAAACCTATGAAATGACATCACAAAAGACTCATCTATGTTGCCCCGGAGAGAAGCGGATGCCTGCTATGGGCTTGGGGTACATCAGAACACAGTAGAAGTCAGAGTATAAGAAAATCTGCAGCTAGAAACTGGAAACCTATGAAATGACATCACAAAGCACTCACCTATGTTGCCCCGGAGAGAAGGGAATGCCTCCTATAGGCTTTGGGGCATATCAGAGCACACTAGAAATCAGAATGTAAGAAAACCTCCAGCTAGAAACTGGAAACCTATGAAATGACATCACAAAGCGCTCGCCTCAGTTGCCCCGGAGAGAAGGGGATGCCTGCTATGGGCTTGCGGTATATCAGAACACACTGGAAGTCAGAGTGTAAGAAAACCTCCAGCTAGAAACTGGAAACCTATGAAATGACATCACAAAGCACTCACCTATGTTGCCCCGGAGAGAAGGGGATGCCTGCTATAGGCTTTGGGGCATATCAGAGCACACTAGAAATCAGAATGTAAGAAAACCTCCAGCTAGAAACTGGAAACCTATGAAATGACATCACAAAGCACTCACCTATGTTGCCCCGGAGAGAAGGGGATGCCTGCTATGGACTTGGGGTATATCAGAACACACTAGAAGTCAGAGTGTAAGAAAAACTCCAGCTAGAAACTGGAGACCTATGAAAAGACATCACAAAGTGCTCGCCTACGTTGCCCCAGAGAGAAGGGGATGCGTGTTATGGGCTAGGGGTATATCAGAACACACTAGTAGTCAGAGTGTAAGAAAACCTCCAGCTAGACCCTGGAAACCTATGAAATGACATCACAAAAGACTCATCTATGTTGCCCCGGAGAGAAGCGGATGCCTGCTATGGGCTTGGGGTACATCAGAACACAGTAGAAGTCAGAGTATAAGAAAATCTCCAGCTAGAAACTGGAAACCTATGAAATGACATCACAAAGCGCTCGCCTCACTTGCCCCGGAGAGAAGGGGATGCCTGCTATGGGCTTGCGGTATATCAGAACACACTAGAAGTCAGAGTGTAAGAAAACCTCCAGCTAGAAACTGGAGTCCTATGAAATGACATCACAAAGCGCTCGCCTACGTTGCCACAGAGAGAAGGGGATGCTTGCTATGGACTTGGGGTATATCAGAGCACACTAGAAGTCAGAGTGTAAGAAAACCTCCAGCTAGAATCTGGAGACCTATGAAATGACATCACAAAGCACTCACCTATGTTGCCCCGGAGAGAAGGGGATGCCTGCTATGGGCTTTGGGTCATATCAGAATACACTAGAAATCAGAGTGTAAGAAAACCTCCAGCTAGAAACTGGAAACCTATGAAATGACATCACAAAGCACTCACCTATGTTGCCCCGGAGAGAAGGGGATGCCTGCTATAGGCTTTGGGGCATATCAGAGCACACTAGAAATCAGAATGTAAGAAAACCTCCAGCTAGAAACTGGAAACCTATGAAATGACATCACAAAGCACTCACCTATGTTGCCCCAGAGAGAAGGGGATGCCTGCTATGGACTTGGGGTATATCAGAACACACTAGAAGTCAGAGTGTAAGAAAACCTCCAGCTAGAAACTGGAGACCTATGAAAAGACATCACAAAGTGCTCGCGTACGTTGCCCCGGAGAGAAGGGGATGCGTGTTATGGGCTAGGGGTATATCAGAACACACTAGTAGTCAGAGTGTAAGAAAACCTCCAGCTAGACCCTGGAAACCTATGAAATGACATCACAAAAGACTCATCTATGTTGCCCCGGAGAGAAGCGGATGCCTGCTATGGGCTTGGGGTACATCAGAACACACGAGTAGTCAGAGTGTAAGAAAACCTCCAGCTAGAAACTGGAGACCTATGAAATGACATCACAAAGCAGTCACCTATGTTGCCCCGGAGAGAAGGGGATGCCTTCTATGGACTTGGGGTATATCAGAACACACTAGAAGTCAGAGTGTAAGAAAACCTCCAGCTAGAAACTGGAGACCTATGAAAAGGCATCACAAAGTGCTCGCCTACGTTGCCCCGGAGAGAAGGGGATGCGTGTTATGGGCTAGGGGTATATCAGAACACACTAGTAGTCAGAGTGTAAGAAAACCTCCAGCTAGACCCTGGAAACATATGAAATGACATCACAAAAGACTCATCTATGTTGCCCCGGAGAGAAGCGGATGCCTGCTATGGGCTTGGGGTACATCAGAACACAGTAGAAGTCAGAGTATAAGAAAATCTCCAGCTAGAAACTGGAAACCTATGAAATGACATCACAAAGCGCTCGCCTCAGTTGCCCCGGAGAGAAGGGGATGCCTGCTATGGACTTGCGGTATATCAGAACACACTGGAAGTCAGAGTGTAAGAAAACCTCCAGGTAGAAACTGGAAACCTATGAAATGACATCACAAAGCACTCACCTATGTTGCCCCGGAGAGAAGGGGATGCGTGTTATGGGCTAGGGGTATATCAGAACACACTAGTAGTCAGAGTGTAAGAAAACCTCCAGCTAGACCCTGGAAACCTATGAAATGACATCACAAAAGACTCATCTATGTTGCCCCGGAGAGAAGCGGATGCCTGCTATGGGCTTGGGGTACATCAGAACACAGTAGAAGTCAGAGTATAAGAAAATCTCCAGCTAGAAACTGGAAACCTAGGAAATGACATCACAAAGCGCTCGCCTCAGTTGCCCCGGAGAGAAGGGGATGCCTGCTATGGACTTGCGGTATATCAGAACACACTGGAAGTCAGAGTGTAAGAAAACCTCCAGCTAGAAACTGGAAACCTATGAAATGACATCACAAAGCACTCACCTATGTTGCCCCGGAGAGAAGGGGATGCCTGCTATGGGCTAGGGGTATATCAGAACACACTAGAATTCAGAGTGTAAGAAAACCTCCAGCTAGAAACTGGAGACCTATGAAGTGACATCACAAAGCGCTCGCCTACGTTGCCCCGGAGAGAAGGGGATGCCTGCTATGGGCTAGGGGTACATCAGAACACACTAGAAGTCAGAGTGTAAGAAAATCTCCAGCTAGAAACTGGAGAACTATGAAATGAGGTCACAAAGCACTCACCTGTTTTGCCCCGAAGAGAAGTGGATGCCTGCTATGGGATTGGGATATTCAGAACACACTAGAAGTCACAGTGTAAGAAAACCTGCAGCTAGAATCTGGAGACCTATGAAATGACATCACAAAGGACTCATCTATGTTGCCCTGGAGAGAAGGGCTTGACTGATATTGGCTTGGGGTACATCAGAACACACTAGTAGTCAGAGTGTAAGAAAATCTCCAGCTAGAATCTGGAAACCTATGAAATGACATCACAAAAGACTCATCTATGTTGCCCCGGAGAGAAGGGGATGCCTGCTATGGGCTTGGGGTACATCAGAACACAGTAGAAGTCAGAGTGTAAGAAAATCTCCAGCTAGAAACTGGAAACCTATGAAATGACATCACAAAGCGCTCGCCTCAGTTGCCCCGGAGAGAAGGGGATGCCTGCTATGGGCTTGCGGTATATCAGAACAAACTGGAAGTCAGAGTGTAAGAAAACCTCCAGCTAGAAACTGGAAACCTATGAAATGACATCACAAAGCACTCACCTATGTTGCCCCGGAGAGAAGGGGATGCCTGCTATAGGCTTTGGGGCATATCAGAGCACACTAGAAATCAGAATGTAAGAAAACCTCCAGCTAGAAACTGGAAACCTATGAAATGACATCACAAAGCACTCACCTATGTTGCCCCGGAGAGAAGGGGATGCCTGCTATGGACTTGGGGTATATCAGAACACACTAGTAGTCAGAGTGTAAGAAAACCTCCAGCTAGAAACTGGAGACCTATGAAATGACATCACAAAGCGCTTGCCTACGTTGCCCCGGAGGGAAGGGGATGCCTGCAATGGGCTAGGCGTATATCAGAACACACTAGAAATCAGAGTGTAAGAAAACCTCCAGCTATAAAATGGAAACATATGAAATGACATCACAAAGCCCCCACCTACATTGCCCCAGAGAGAAGGGGATGCCTGCTATGGGCTTGGGGTATATCAGAACACACTAGAAATCAGAGTGTAAGAAAACCTCCAGCTATAAAATGGAAACATATGAAATGACATCACAAAGCACTCACCTATGTTGCCCAGGAGAGAAGGGGATGCCTGCTATGGGATTGGGATATTCAGAACACACTAGAAGTCAGAGTGTAAGAAAACCTGCAGCTAGAATCTGGAGACCTATGAAATGACATCACAAAGGACTCATCTATGTTGCCCTGGAGAGAAGGGCTTGACTGATATTGGCTTGGGGTACATCAGAACACACTAGTAGTCAGAGTGTAAGAAAACCTCCAGCTAGAAACTGGAGACCTATGAAGTGACATCACAAAGCGCTCGCCTACGTTGCCCCAGAGAGAAGGGGATGCCTGCTATGGGCTAGGGGTACATCAGAACACACTAGAAGTCAGAGTGTAAGAAAATCTCCAGCTAGAAACTGGAGACCTATGAAATGAGGTCACAAAGCACTCACCTGTTTTGCCCCGAAGAGAAGTGGATGCCTGCTATGGGATTGGGATATTCAGAACACACTAGAAGTCACAGTGTAAGAAAACCTGCAGCTAGAATCTGGAGACCTATGAAATGACATCACAAAGGATTCATCTATGTTGCCCTGGAGAGAAGGGCTTGACTGATATTGGCTTGGGGTACATCAGAACACACTAGTAGTCAGAGTGTAAGAAAATCTCCAGCTAGAATCTGGAAACCTATGAAATGACATCACAAAAGACTCATCTATGTTGCCCCGGAGAGAAGGGGATGCCTGCTATGGGCTTGGGGTACATCAGAACACAGTAGAAGTTAGAGTGTAAGAAAATCTCCAGCTAGAAACTGGAAACCTATGAAATGACATCACAAAGCGCTCGCCTCAGTTGCCCCGGAGAGAAGGGGATGCCTGCTATGGGCTTGCGGTATATCAGAACAAACTGGAAGTCAGAGTGTAAGAAAACCTCCAGCTAGAAACTGGAAACCTATGAAATGACATCACAAAGCACTCACCTATGTTGCCCCGGAGAGAAGGGGATGCCTGCTATAGGCTTTGGGGCATATCAGAGCACACTAGAAATCAGAATGTAAGAAAACCTCCAGCTAGAAACTGGAAACCTATGAAATGACATCACAAAGCACTCACCTATGTGGCCCCGGAGAGAAGGGGATGCCTGCTATGGACTTGGGGTATATCAGAACACACTAGTAGTCAGAGTGTAAGAAAACCTCCAGCTATAAAATGGAAACATATGAAATGACATCACAAAGCCCCCACCTATGTTGCCCCAGAGAGAAGGGGATGCCTGCTATGGGCTTGGGGTATATCAGAACACACTAGAAATCAGAGTGTAAGAAAACCTCCAGCTATAAAATGGAAACATATGAAATGACATCACAAAGCCCCCACCTACATTGCCCCAGAGAGAAGGGGATGCCTGCTATGGGCTTGGGGTATATCAGAACACACTAGAAATCAGAGTGTAAGAAAGCGCTTGCCTACGTTGCCCCGGAGGGAAGGGGATGCCTGCTATGGGCTAGGCGTATATCAGAACACACTAGAAATCAGAGTGTAAGAAAACCTCCAGCTATAAAATGGAAACATATGAAATGACATCACAAAGCCCCCACCTACATTGCCCCAGAGAGAAGGGGATGCCTGCTATGGGATTGGGATATTCAGAACACACTAGAAGTCAGAGTGTAAGAAAACCTGCAGCTAGAATCTGGAGACCTATGAAATGACATCACAAAGGACTCATCTATGTTGCCCTGGAGAGAAGGGCTTGACTGATATTGGCTTGGGGTACATCAGAACACACTAGTAGTCAGAGTGTAAGAAAATCTCCAGCTAGAAACTGGAAACCTATGAAATGAAATCAAAAAGCGCTCGCCTAAGTTGCCCCGGAGAGAAGGGGATGCCTGCTATGGGCTATGGGTATATCAGAATACACTAGAAGTCAGAGTGTAAGAAAACCTCCAGCTAGAAACTGGAAACCTATGAAATGACATCACAAAGCACTCACCTATGTTGCCCCGGAGAGAAGGGGATGCCTGCTATGGACCGCACTCAAGAGAATTGGTATTTGAAAGAAAAACCATGGGTAACAGTTTTCATGAAAGACTATGGCCAGCAGGAAAACAAAAACAAAAAGTAGTAGCAAATACCTGGACTAGTGGGCTTATGAATGTATGGTCAAGATATAATAAGAGACTTTCCCCCACACCATCAATATTGAAATCGCCAATTGAGGCACATTTTGGTAAAGCTCAACAAAAAAGGTTGACCTGTATTCAGTACAAAGACTTAATATCAAAGACTGGTAAGCTTAAGGATATACAAACAATAAAGGATGAAGGAGTAGAAATTCAATGGTTAGAGTACAACCAACTAGTATCCAGATTTAAAGCAGAGTTCCAGCAACCGTTAAATCTAGAGGCCCCAATACCAGAGTTTGAAAACTTAGTAATCCAAGATAAACCACATTTACAGGGCCAAATATATAAACTGTTACTAAGGTACGAGACAGAAATGGAACGGGTAAAGCCATGTATGATCAAATGGATGCAAAATATTGAGACTAATGTGACAATGGAACAATGGGAGTTAGTATGGTCTAGAATACCAAAGTATACCAACAGTCAAATACTTAAAGAAAATTGGTACAAAATGTTTTATAGGTGGTATGTAACTCCAAAAGTGATCGCTAAAATTGCCAAAAATTGTAACAACAAATGTTGGAAATGTGATGATAAAGTAGGTTCTTTTTTTCATATGTGGTGGAGATGTGAAAAAGTTTATAAGTTTTGGGCAAAAATACATACTATTATGCAGAAAATGTGGGGTCTTAGATTCCCTATGAAAGCTGAAGCTATGTTATTAAGTGTTCCTCCTCAGTGCCTCCCAACCCACACACAGAGCTTCTTCTTCTATGCGACGACGGCAGCAAGACTAGAATTGGCCAAGAAATGGAAAACGCAAGAACTACCCTCGACAGAAGACTGGCTGAATAAACTAGCTGACTTTGCCAAGATGGCTAAACTGACACTGATAATTAATGGAAAAACAGAAGAGGCCTTTCAAGAACAATGGGGCCCTTACCTGAACTATCTAAAAAAATAACACAAAGGGGATTGAAACAGGGAACCAAATGTATTAAATGAAGAGCATAGTCCTCTTTTTTCTGTATTGACAACATAGATTGCATATATCTTACTGTCTTTAATTTTGGAAAATAAAAATAAAAACTTTATAAAAAAAAGAAAAAAGAAGAAGGATATGAGCTACAATGGATGGAGTATAACCAACTGAAAGCCAGACTAAAAACAGACTTTGAGATTCGAGTGGACAAAAATTCACCTCTTAGTGATTTTGAAAACATGTTATTGCTCAAAAAACCACACCTACAGGGCCAGATCTATAAACTTCTTTTGAAATACGAGACTGAGTCAGAACAAGTAAAGAACTGTATGATTAAATGGATGCAAAACCTGGGCTCCATAATTGGTATGGAGGAATGGGAGCGAGTTTGGATCAAAATTCCTAAACAAACCAACAGCCAAATTTTAAGGGAAAATTGGTATAAGATGTTTTATAGATGGTATATTACTCCAAAGGTCATTGCAAAAATCTCAGATAGGTTTGATAATAAATGTTGGAAATGTCATAAAGCAGTAGGTTCTTTTTATCACATGTGGTGGAACTGTGAAAAAGCAAAAAAGTATTGGGCTAAAATACATATGGTGTTACAGGAAATATTTAAAATGCGATACCCAATGAAGCCCGAATCTATGCTGCTAAGCTTCCACCCAAGTGCTTTACCTACTTCTTCTAGAATCTTCTTCTTCCATGCAACTACGGCGGCACGGTTGGTGTGGGCGAAGCACTGGAAGGCGACTGAGACTCCAACTATTTCTACATGGCTTGATAAATTAGCGGACTTAGCAAAAATGGCAAGACTCACCAACATGGTTAAGAAGAGATCTCCGGAAGAATATGATGAACAGTGGAGTGATTATTTGGACTTCCTTAAGAAAGACAGCAGTAACTGTTAGAGTAGGACCAATATGTAATGGGAACTAACTATATATCTCTTAAGATAATATCAGACTACATCAAGTATGATATACGTGTATTGATGACACTTATCAGCTGGTCACTTTTTTTTGTCTTTTGCTTTTCTGTTTTTGTTCTTTGCTTTTCTGTAAATGCTTTTTATAAGAACAAATAATAATAAAAACTGAATTAAAAAAAAAAAAAAGAATACACTAGAATTCAGAGTGTAAGAAAATCTCCTGCTAGAAACTCGAAACCTATGAAATGACATCACAAAGCGCTCGCCTAAGTTGCCCCGGAGAGAAGGGGATGCCTGCTATGGCCTAGGGGTATATCAGAACACACTAGAAGTCAGAGTGTAAGAAAACCTCCAGCTAGAAACTGGAGACCTATGAAATGACATCACAAAGCGCTTGCCTATGTTGCCCCGGAGAGAAGGGGATGCCTGCTATGGGCTAGGGGTATATCAGAACACAAAGCGCTCGCCTAAGTTGCCCCGGAGAGAAGGGGATGCCTGCTATGGGCAAGGGGTATATCAGAACACACTAGAAGTCAGAGTGTAAGAAAACCTCCAGCTAGAAACTGGAGACCTATGAAATGACATCACAAAGCGCTTGCCTATGTTGCCCCGGAGAGAAAGGGATGCCTGCTATGGGCTAGGGGTATATCAGAACACAAAGCGCTCGCCTAAGTTGCCCCGGAGAGAAGGGGATGCCTGCTATGGGCAAGGGGTATATCAGAACACACTAGAATTCAGAGTGTAAGAAAACCTCCAGCTAGAAACTGGAAACCTATGAAATGACATCACAAAGCACTCACCTATGTTGCCCCGGAGAGAAGGGGATGCCTGCTATGGGCTTGGGGTATATCAGAACACACTAGAAGTCAGAGTGTAAGAAAACCTCCAGCTAGAATCTGGAGACCTATGAAATGACATCACAAAGCACTCACCTATGTTGCCCCGGAGAGAAGGGGATGCCTGCTATGGGCTTTGGGGCATATCAGAACACACTAGAAGTCAGAGTGTAAGAAACCCTCCAGCTAGAAACTGGAGACCTATGAAAAGACATCACAAAGTGATCGCCTACGTTGCCCCGGAGAGAAGGGGATGCGTGTTATGGGCTAAGGGTGTATCAGAACACACTAGTAGTCAGAGTGTAAGAAAACCTCCAGCTATTCCCTGGAAACCTATGAAATGACATCACAAAAGACTCATCTATGTTGCCCCGGAGAGAAGCGGATGCCTGCTATGGGCTTGGGGTACATCAGAACACACTAGAAGTCAGAGTGTAAGAAAACCTCCACCTAGAAACTGGAGACCTATGAAAAGACATCACAAAGTGCTCGCCTACGTTGCCCCGGAGAGAAGGGGATGCGTGTTATGGGCTAGGGGTATATCAGAACACACTAGTAGTCAGAGTGTAAGAAAACCTCCAGCTAGACCCTGGAAACCTATGAAATGACATCACAAAGCGCGCGCCTACTTTGCCACAGAGAGAAGGGGATGCCTGCTATGGGTTTGGGGTATTCAGAACACACTAGTAGTCAGAGTGTAAGAAAACCTGCAGAAAGAATCTGGAGACCTATGAAATTAGGTCACAAAGCACTCACCTCTTTTGCCCCGAAGAGAAGTGGATGCCTGCTATGGGATTGGGATATTCAGAACACACTAGAAGTCAGAGTGTAAGAAGACCTGCAGCTAGAATCTGGAGACCTATGAAATGACATCACAAAGGACTCATCTATGTTGCCCTGGAGAGAAGGGCTTGACTGATATTGGCTTGGGGTACATCAGAACACACTAGTAGTCAGAGTGTAATAAAATCTCCAGCTAGAAACTGGAGACCTATGAAATGACATCACAAAGCACTCACCTATGTTGCCCCGGAGAGAAGGGGATGCCTGCTATAGGCTTTGGGGCATATCAGAGCACACTAGAAATCAGAATGTAAGAAAACCTCCAGCTAGAAACTGGAAACCTATGAAATGACATCACAAAGCACTCACCTATGTTGCCCCGGAGAGAAGGGGATGCCTGCTATGGACTTGGGGTATATCAGAACACACTAGAAGTCAGAGTGTAAGAAAACCTCCAGCTAGAAACTGGAGACCTATGAAAAGACATCACAAAGTGCTCGCCTACGTTGCCCCGGAGAGAAGGGGATGCGTGTTATGGGCTAGGGGTATATCAGAACACACTAGTAGTCAGAGTGTAAGAAAACCTCCAGCTAGACCCTGGAAACCTATGAAATGACATCACAAAAGACTCATCTATGTTGCCCCGGAGAGAAGCGGATGCCTGCTATGGGCTTGGGGTATATCAGAACACACTAGAAGTCAGAGTGTAAGAAAACCTCCAGCTAGAATCTGGAGACCTATGAAATGACATCACAAAGCACTCACCTATGTTGCCCCGGAGAGAAGGGGATGCCTGCTATGGGCTTTGGGGCATATCAGAACACACTAGAAGTCAGAGTGTAAGAAACCCTCCAGCTAGAAACTGGAGACCTATGAAAAGACATCACAAAGTGATCGCCTACGTTGCCCCGGAGAGAAGGGGATGCGTGTTATGGGCTAAGGGTGTATCAGAACACACTAGTAGTCAGAGTGTAAGAAAACCTCCAGCTATTCCCTGGAAACCTATGAAATGACATCACAAAAGACTCATCTATGTTGCCCCGGAGAGAAGCGGATGCCTGCTATGGGCTTGGGGTACATCAGAACACACTAGAAGTCAGAGTGTAAGAAAACCTCCACCTAGAAACTGGAGACCTATGAAAAGACATCACAAAGTGCTCGCCTACGTTGCCCCGGAGAGAAGGGGATGCGTGTTATGGGCTAGGGGTATATCAGAACACACTAGTAGTCAGAGTGTAAGAAAACCTCCAGCTAGACCCTGGAAACCTATGAAATGACATCACAAAGCGCGCGCCTACTTTGCCACAGAGAGAAGGGGATGCCTGCTATGGGTTTGGGGTATTCAGAACACACTAGTAGTCAGAGTGTAAGAAAACCTGCAGAAAGAATCTGGAGACCTATGAAATTAGGTCACAAAGCACTCACCTCTTTTGCCCCGAAGAGAAGTGGATGCCTGCTATGGGATTGGGATATTCAGAACACACTAGAAGTCAGAGTGTAAGAAGACCTGCAGCTAGAATCTGGAGACCTATGAAATGACATCACAAAGGACTCATCTATGTTGCCCTGGAGAGAAGGGCTTGACTGATATTGGCTTGGGGTACATCAGAACACACTAGTAGTCAGAGTGTAATAAAATCTCCAGCTAGAAACTGGAGACCTATGAAATGACATCACAAAGCACTCACCTATGTTGCCCCGGAGAGAAGGGGATGCCTGCTATAGGCTTTGGGGCATATCAGAGCACACTAGAAATCAGAATGTAAGAAAACCTCCAGCTAGAAACTGGAAACCTATGAAATGACATCACAAAGCACTCACCTATGTTGCCCCGGAGAGAAGGGGATGCCTGCTATGGACTTGGGGTATATCAGAACACACTAGAAGTCAGAGTGTAAGAAAACCTCCAGCTAGAAACTGGAGACCTATGAAAAGACATCACAAAGTGCTCGCCTACGTTGCCCCGGAGAGAAGGGGATGCGTGTTATGGGCTAGGGGTATATCAGAACACACTAGTAGTCAGAGTGTAAGAAAACCTCCAGCTAGACCCTGGAAACCTATGAAATGACATCACAAAAGACTCATCTATGTTGCCCCGGAGAGAAGCGGATGCCTGCTATGAGCTTGGGGTACATCAGAACACAGTAGAAGTCAGAGTATAAGAAAATCTCCAGCTAGAAACTGGAAACCTATGAAATGACATCACAAAGCACTCACCTATGTTGCCCCGGAGAGAAGGGGATGCCTCCTATAGGCTTTGGGGCATATCAGAGCACACTAGAAATCAGAATGTAAGAAAACCTCCAGCTAGAAACTGAAAACCTATGAAATGACATCACAAAGCGCTCGCCGCAGTTGCCCCGGAGAGAAGGGGATGCCTGCTATGGGCTTGCGGTATATCAGAACACACTGGAAGTCAGAGTGTAAGAAAACCTCCAGCTAGAAACTGGAAACCTATGAAATGACATCACAAAGCACTCACCTATGTTGCCCCGGAGAGAAGGGGATGCCTGCTATGGACTTGGGGTATATCAGAACACACTAGAAGTCAGAGTGTAAGAAAACCTCCAGCTAGAAACTGGAGACCTATGAAAAGACATCACAAAGTGCTCGCCTACGTTGCCCCGGAGAGAAGGGGATGCGTGTTATGGGCTAGGGGTATATCAGAACACACTAGTAGTCAGAGTGTAAGAAAACCTCCAGCTAGACCCTGGAAACCTATGAAATGACATCACAAAAGACTCATCTATGTTGCCCCGGAGAGAAGCGGATGCCTGCTATGGGCTTGGGGTACATCAGAACACAGTAGAAGTCAGAGTATAAGAAAATCTCCAGCTAGAAACTGGAAACCTATGAAATGACTTCACAAAGCGCTCGCTTCACTTGCCCCGGAGAGAAGGGGATGCCTGCTATGGGCTTGCTGTATATCAGAACACACTAGAAGTCAGAGTGTAAGAAAACCTCCAGCTAGAAACTGGAGTCCTATGAAATGACATCACAAAGCACTCACCTATGTTGCCCCAGAGAGAAGTGGATGCCTGCTAGGGGCTAGGGGTATATCAGAACACACTAGTAGTCAGAGTGTAAGAAAACCTCCAGCTAGAAACTGGAAACCTATGAAATGACATCACAAAGCACTCACCTATGTTGCCCCGGAGAGAAGGGGATGCCTGCTATGGACTTGGGGTATATCAGAACACACTAGAAGTCAGAGTGTAAGAAAACCTCCAGCTAGAAACTGGAGACCTATGAAAAGACATCACAAAGTGCTCGCCTACGTTGCCCCGGAGAGAAGGGGATGCGTGTTATGGGCTAAGGGTGTATCAGAACACACTAGTAGTCAGAGTGTAAGAAAACCTCCAGCTATTCCCTGGAAACCTATGAAATGACATCACAAAAGACTCATCTATGTTGCCCCGGAGAGAAGCGGATGCCTGCTATGGGCTTGGGGTACATCAGAACACACTAGAAGTCAGAGTGTAAGAAAACCTCCACCTAGAAACTGGAGACCTATGAAAAGACATCACAAAGTGCTCGCCTACGTTGCCCCGGAGAGAAGGGGATGCGTGTTATGGGCTAGGGGTATATCAGAACACACTAGTAGTCAGAGTGTAAGAAAACCTCCAGCTAGACCCTGGAAACCTATGAAATGACATCACAAAGCGCGCGCCTACTTTGCCACAGAGAGAAGGGGATGCCTGCTATGGGTTTGGGGTATTCAGAACACACTAGTAGTCAGAGTGTAAGAAAACCTGCAGAAAGAATCTGGAGACCTATGAAATTAGGTCACAAAGCACTCACCTCTTTTGCCCCGAAGAGAAGTGGATGCCTGCTATGGGATTGGGATATTCAGAACACACTAGAAGTCAGAGTGTAAGAAGACCTGCAGCTAGAATCTGGAGACCTATGAAATGACATCACAAAGGACTCATCTATGTTGCCCTGGATAGAAAGGCTTGACTGATATTGGCTTGGGGTACATCAGAACACACTAGTAGTCAGAGTGTAATAAAATCTCCAGCTAGAAACTGGAGACCTATGAAATGACATCACAAAGCACTCACCTATGTTGCCCCGGAGAGAAGGGGATGCCTGCTATAGGCTTTGGGGCATATCAGAGCACACTAGAAATCAGAATGTAAGAAAACCTCCAGCTAGAAACTGGAAACCTATGAAATGACATCACAAAGCACTCACCTATGTTGCCCCGGAGAGAAGGGGATGCCTGCTATGGACTTGGGGTATATCAGAACACACTAGAAGTCAGAGTGTAAGAAAACCTCCAGCTAGAAACTGGAGACCTATGAAAAGACATCACAAAGTGCTCGCCTACGTTGCCCCGGAGAGAAGGGGATGCGTGTTATGGGCTAGGGGTATATCAGAACACACTAGTAGTCAGAGTGTAAGAAAACCTCCAGCTAGACCCTGGAAACCTATGAAATGACATCACAAATGACTCATCTATGTTGCCCCGGAGAGAAGCGGATGCCTGCTATGAGCTTGGGGTACATCAGAACACAGTAGAAGTCAGAGTATAAGAAAATCTCCAGCTAGAAACTGGAAACCTATGAAATGACATCACAAAGCACTCACCTATGTTGCCCCGGAGAGAAGGGGATGCCTCCTATAGGCTTTGGGGCATATCAGAGCACACTAGAAATCAGAATGTAAGAAAACCTCCAGCTAGAAACTGAAAACCTATGAAATGACATCACAAAGCGCTCGCCGCAGTTGCCCCGGAGAGAAGGGGATGCCTGCTATGGGCTTGCGGTATATCAGAACACACTGGAAGTCAGAGTGTAAGAAAACCTCCAGCTAGAAACTGGAAACCTATGAAATGACATCACAAAGCACTCACCTATGTTGCCCCGGAGAGAAGGGGATGCCTGCTATGGACTTGGGGTATATCAGAACACACTAGAAGTCAGAGTGTAAGAAAACCTCCAGCTAGAAACTGGAGACCTATGAAAAGACATCACAAAGTGCTCGCCTACGTTGCCCCGGAGAGAAGGGGATGCGTGTTATGGGCTAGGGGTATATCAGAACACACTAGTAGTCAGAGTGTAAGAAAACCTCCAGCTAGACCCTGGAAACCTATGAAATGACATCACAAAAGACTCATCTATGTTGCCCCGGAGAGAAGCGGATGCCTGCTATGGGCTTGGGGTACATCAGAACACAGTAGAAGTCAGAGTATAAGAAAATCTCCAGCTAGAAACTGGAAACCTATGAAATGACTTCACAAAGCGCTCGCTTCACTTGCCCCGGAGAGAAGGGGATGCCTGCTATGGGCTTGCTGTATATCAGAACACACTAGAAGTCAGAGTGTAAGAAAACCTCCAGCTAGAAACTGGAGTCCTATGAAATGACATCACAAAGCACTCACCTATGTTGCCCCAGAGAGAAGTGGATGCCTGCTAGGGGCTAGGGGTATATCAGAACACACTAGTAGTCAGAGTGTAAGAAAACCTCCAGCTAGAAACTGGAGACCTATGAAATGACATCACAAAGCGCTCGCCTACGTTGCCACAGAGAGAAGGGGATGCTTGCTATGGACTTGGGGTATATCAGAACACACTAGAAGTCAGAGTGTAAGAAAACCTCCAGCTAGAATCTGGAGACCTATGAAATGACATCACAAAGCACTCACCTATGTTGCCCCGGAGAGAAGGGGATGCCTGCTATGGGCTTTGGCTCATATCAGAACACACTAGAAATCAGAGTGTAAGAAAACCTCCAGCTAGAAACTGGAAACCTATGAAATGACATCACAAAGCACTCACCTATGTTGCCCCGGAGAGAAGGGGATGCCTGCTATAGGCTTTGGGGCATATCAGAGCACACTAGAAATCAGAATGTAAGAAAACCTCCAGCTAGAAACTGGAAACCTATGAAATGACATCACAAAGCACTCACCTATGTTGCCCCGGAGAGAAGGGGATGCCTGCTATGGACTTGGGGTATATCAGAACACACTAGTAGTCAGAGTGTAAGAAAACCTCCAGCTAGACCCTGGAAACCTATGAAATGACATCACAAAAGACTCATCTATGTTGCCCCGGAGAGAAGCGGATGCCTGCTATGGGCTTGGGGTACATCAGAACACACGAGTAGTCAGAGTGTAAGAAAACCTCCAGCTAGAAACTGGAGACCTATGAAATGACATCACAAAGCACTCACCTATGTTGCCCCGGAGAGAAGGGGATGCCTGCTATGGGCTAGGGGTATATCAGAACACACTGGAAGTCAGAGTGTAAGAAAACCTCCAGCTAGAAACTGGAAACCTATGAAATGACATCACAAAGCACTCACCTATGTTGCCCCGGAGAGAAGGGGATGCCTGCTATGGGCTAGGGGTATATCAGAACACACTAGAATTCAGAGTGTAAGAAAACCTCCAGCTAGAAACTGGAAACCTATGAAATGACATCACAAAGCACTCACCTATGTTGCCCCGGAGAGAAGGGGATGCCTGCTATGGGCTAGGGGTATATCAGAACACACTAGAATTCAGAGTGTAAGAAAACCTCCAGCTAGAAACTGGAAACCTATGAAATGACATCACAAAGCACTCACCTATGTTGCCCCGGAGAGAAGGGGATGCCTGCTATGGGCTTCGGGTATATCAGAACACACTAGAAGTCAGAGTGTAAGAAAACCTCCAGCTAGAAACTGGAGACCTATGAAGTGACATCACAAAGCGCTCGCCTACGTTGCCCCGGAGAGAAGGGGATGCCTGCTATGGGCTAGGGGTATATCAGAACACACTAGTAGTCAGAGTGTAAGAAAACCTCCAGCTAGAAATTGGAAACCTATGAAATGACATCACAAAAGACTCATCTATGTTGCCCCGGAGAGAAGGGGATGCCTCCTATGGGCTTGGGGTACATCAGAACACAGTAGAAGTCAGAGTATAAGAAAATCTCTAGCTAGAAACTGGAAACCTATGAAATGACATCACAAAGCGCTCGCCTCACTTGCCCCGGAGAGAAGGGGATGCCTGCTATGGGCTTGCGGTATATCAGAACACACGAGTAGACAGAGTGTAAGAAAACCTCCAGCTAGAAACTGGAGACCTATGAAATGACATCACAAAGCACTCACCTATGTTGCCCAGGAGAGAAGGGGATGCCTGCTATGGACTTGGGGTATATCAGAACACACTAGAAGTCAGAGTGTAAGAAAACCTCCAGCTAGAAACTGGAGACCTATGAAAAGACATCACAAAGTGCTCGCCTACGTTGCCCCGGAGAGAAGGGGATGCGTGTTATGGGCTAGGGGTATATCAGAACACACTAGTAGTCAGAGTGTAAGAAAACCTCCAGCTAGACCCTGGATACCTATGAAATGACATCACAAAAGACTCATCTATGTTGCCCCGGAGAGAAGCGGATGCCTGCTATGGGCTTGGGGTACATCAGAACACAGTAGAAGTCAGAGTATAAGAAAATCTCCAGCTAGAAACTGGAAACCTATGAAATGACATCACAAAGCGCTCGCCTCAGTTGCCCCGGAGAGAAGGGGATGCCTGCTATGGACTTGCGGTATATCAGAACACACTGGAAGTCAGAGTGTAAGAAAACCTCCAGCTAGAAACTGGAAACCTATGAAATGACATCACAAAGCACTCACCTATGTTGCCCCAGAGAGAAGGGGATGCCTGCTATGGGCTAGGGGTATATCAGAGCACACTAGAATTCAGAGTGTAAGAAAACCTCCAGCTAGAAACTGGAAACCTATGAAATGACATCACAAAGCACTCACCTATGTTGCGCCGGAGAGAAGGGGATGCCTGCTATGGGCTTCGGGTATATCAGAACACACTAGAAGTCAGAGTGTAAGAAAACCTCCAGCTAGAAACTGGAGACCTATGAAGTGACATCACAAAGCGCTCGCCTACGATGCCCCGGAGAGAAGGGGATGCCTGCTATGGGCTAGGGGTATATCAGAACACACTAGTAGTCAGAGTGTAAGAAAACCTCCAGCTAGAAACTGGAAACCTATGAAATGACATCACAAAAGACTCATCTATGTTGCCCCGGAGAGAAGGGGATGCCTCCTATGGGCTTGGGGTACATCAGAACACACTAGAAGTCAGAGTGTAAGAAAATCTCCAGCTAGAAACTGGAGACCTATGAAATGAGGTCACAAAGCACTCACCTCTTTTGCCCCGAAGAGAAGTGGATGCCTGCTATGGGATTGGGATATTCAGAACACACTAGAAGTCACAGTGTAAGAAAACCTGCAGCTAGAATCTGGAGACCTATGAAATGACATCACAAAGGACTCATCTATGTTGCCATGGAGAGAAGGGCTTGACTGATATTGGCTTGGGGTACATCAGAACACACTAGTAGTCAGAGTGTAAGAAAATCTCCAGCTAGAATCTGGAAACCTATGAAATGACATCACAAAAGACTCATCTATGTTGCCCCGGAGAGAAGGGGATGCCTGCTATGGGCTTGGGGTACATCAGAACACAGTAGAAGTCAGAGTGTAAGAAAATCTCCAGCTAGAAACTGGAAACCTATGAAATGACATCACAAAGCGCTCGCCTCAGTTGCCCCGGAGAGAAGGGGATGCCTGCTATGGGCTTGCGGTATATCAGAACAAACTGGAAGTCAGAGTATAAGAAAATCTCCAGCTAGAAACTGGAAACCTATGAAATGACATCACAAAGCGCTCGCCTCACTTGCCCCGGAGAGAAGGGGATGCCTGCTATGGGCTTGCGGTATATCAGAACACACTAGAAGTCAGAGTGTAAGAAAACCTCCAGCTAGAAACTGGAGACCTATGAAATGACATCACAAAAGACTCATCTATGTTGCCCCGGAGAGAAGCGGATGCCTGCTATGGGCTTGGGGTACATCAGAACACACGAGTAGTCAGAGTGTAAGAAAACCTCCAGCTAGAAACTGGAGACCTATGAAATGACATCACAAAGCACTCACCTATGTTGCCCTGGAGAGAAGGGCTTGACTGATATTGGCTTGGGGTACATCAGAACACTCTAGTAGTCTTAGTGTAAGAAAATCTCCAGCTATAAAGTGGAAACCTATGAAATGACATCACAAAAGACTCATCTATGTTGCCCCGGAGAGAAGGGGATGCCTCCTATGGGCTTGGGGTACATCAGAACACACTAGAAGTCAGAGTGTAAGAAAATCTCCAGCTAGAAACTGGAGACCTATGAAATGAGGTCACAAAGCACTCACCTCTTTTGCCCCGAAGAGAAGTGGATGCCTGCTATGGGATTGGGATATTCAGAACACACTAGAAGTCACAGTGTAAGAAAACCTGCAGCTAGAATCTGGAGACCTATGAAATGACATCACAAAGGACTCATCTATGTTGCCATGGAGAGAAGGGCTTGACTGATATTGGCTTGGGGTACATCAGAACACACTAGTAGTCAGAGTGTAAGAAAATCTCCAGCTAGAATCTGGAAACCTATGAAATGACATCAGAAAAGACTCATCTATGTTGCCCCGGAGAGAAGGGGATGCCTGCTATGGGCTTGGGGTACATCAGAACACAGTAGAAGTCAGAGTGTAAGAAAATCTCCAGCTAGAAACTGGAAACCTATGAAATGACATCACAAAGCGCTCGCCTCAGTTGCCCCGGAGAGAAGGGGATGCCTGCTATGGGCTTGCGGTATATCAGAACAAACTGGAAGTCAGAGTGTAAGAAAATCTCCAGCTAGAAACTGGAAACCTATGAAATGACATCACAAAGCGCTCGCCTCACTTGCCCCGGAGAGAAGGGGATGCCTGCTATGGGCTTGCGGTATATCAGAACACACTAGAAGTCAGAGTGTAAGAAAACCTCCAGCTAGAAACTGGAGACCTATGAAATGACATCACAAAAGACTCATCTATGTTGCCCCGGAGAGAAGCGGATGCCTGCTATGGGCTTGGGGTACATCAGAACACACGAGTAGTCAGAGTGTAAGAAAACCTCCAGCTAGAAACTGGAGACCTATGAAATGACATCACAAAGCACTCACCTATGTTGCCCCGGAGAGAAGGGGATGCCTGCTATGGACTTGGGGTATATCAGAACACACTAGAAGTCAGAGTGTAAGAAAACCTCCAGCTAGAAACTGGAGACCTATGAAAAGACATCACAAATTGCTCGCCTACGTTGCCCCGGAGAGAAGGGGATGCGTGTTATGGGCTAGGGGTATATCAGAACACACTAGTAGTCAGAGTGTAAGAAAATCTCCAGCTAGAAACTGGAAACCTATGAAATGACATCACAAAGCGCTCGCCTCAGTTGCCCCGGAGAGAAGGGAAGTCAGAGTGTTTTTTGCCCCGAAGAGAAGTGGATGCCTGCTATGGGATTGGGATATTCAGAACACACTAGAAGTCACAGTGTAAGAAAACCTGCAGCTAGAATCTGGAAACCTATGAAATGACATCACAAAGGACTCATCTATGTTGCCATGGAGAGAAGGGCTTGACTGATATTGGCTTGGGGTACATCAGAACACACTAGTAGTCAGAGTGTAAGAAAATCTCCAGCTAGAAACTGGAAACCTATGAAATGACATCACAAAGCGCTCGCCTCAGTTGCCCCGGAGAGAAGGGGATGCCTGCTATGGGCTTGCGGTATATCAGAACAAACTGGAAGTCAGAGTGTAAGAAAACCTCCAGCTAGAAACTGGAAACCTATGAAATGACATCACAAAGCACTCACCTATGTTGCCCCGGAGAGAAGGGGATGCCTGCTATAGGCTTTGGGGCATATCAGAGCACACTAGAAATCAGAGTGTAAGAAAACCTCCAGCTAGAAACTGGAAACCTATGAAATGACATCACAAAGCACTCACCTATGTTGCCCCGGAGAGAAGGGGATGCCTGCTATGGACTTGGGGTATATCAGAACACACTAGTAGTCAGAGTGTAAGAAAACCTCCAGCTAGAAACTGGAGACCTATGAAATGACATCACAAAGCGCTCGCCTACGTTGCCACAGAGAGAAGGGGATGCCTGCTATGGGCTTGGGGTATTCAGAACACACTAGTAGTCTGAGTGTAAGAAAACCTGCAGCAAGAATCTGGAGACCTATGAAATGAAGTCACAAAGCACTCACCTCTTTTGCCCCGAAGAGAAGTGGATGCCTGCTATGGGCTTGGGGTATGTCAGAACACACTAGAAGTCAGAGTGTAAGAAAACCTCCAGCTATAAAATGGAAACATATGAAATGACATCACAAAGCACTCACCTATGTTGCCCCGGAGAGAAGGGGATGCCTGCTATGGGCTTGGGATATTCAGAACACACTAGAAGTCAGAGTGTAAGAAAACCTGCAGCTAGAATCTGGAGACCTATGAAATGACATTACAAAGGACTCATCTATGTTGCCCTGGAGAGAAGGGCTTGACTGATATTGGCTTGGGGTACATCAGAACACTCTAGTAGTCTTAGTGTAAGAAAATCTCCAGCTATAAACTGGAAACCTATGAAATGACATCACAAAAGACTCATCTATATTGCCCCGGAGAGAAGGGGCTGCCTGCTATTGGCTAGGGGTATATCAGAACACAATAGAAGTCAGAGTGTAAGAAAACCTGCAGCTAGAATCTGGAGACCTATGAAATGACATCACAAAGCACTCACCTATGTTGCCCCGGAGGGAAGAGGATGCCTGCTATGGGCTTGGGGTATATCAGAACACACTAGGGGGCTTTTCGCACCGGGATCTTTGTTGCAAATTGGTCACTGAACGAAAAATCGCCATTTAAAATAGTGGAATTCGTCGTTATGCATACCTCCCTTTGTAGTGGAATCCAGTTGCGTTTTGTAGTGTTTCCCGCAACTTCCGGTTTCGGCTGAAAAGGAAGCGCTATTTCCAAGCTCATCCCGCCCCTGGCCGTCAAGCAGCCAAGGGGCAGCCGTTAGCATGCTCCCAAACAGCCCCTTTCCCTTTAAGAAAGGTTTTTTTAAAAAAAAAACATACCCATTGTAACGAATCTGTGTAGATTAGTTGCAACGGAGAGACCCATCCAGCTGCCTAATGTGAGCTTTCGTTTGATCGTATGATCGTTGCCACGCTGCCTCGAGTAATAAAAAAACTTCCCCCCCCCTCTCACGGGCCCGATTTTCGGCTGAATTAATGTGTAAAAAATAAAGGGACTTTATTTCAGCAAACGGACTTTTATGTGGTTTGTGCTTAGTGACTAAAGGTGAAGGACTGAAGCCAGGGTAGCCTCTAAACAGAAAGAGGCTCGCTGGTGCGTTTATCCCCGCTCGCTCGGAGAAAAAAAAATGGCGATCGCTTCGCAGGAAGTTTGGAGGACAGGCTCAGGAGGAGGGACTTTGAAGAAACCACAACAATGTTAACGCACAGGACTTTATCGCTATTGTTGCAGATTGGTTGCAGGAGTGTATCGCTATCCGGAGGGTGAATCCACTTTTCTGGATTCCCCTAAAAGAGCTACAACGAAGCGCTTTTTGCTGATCGGTTTCAGGAGTGTTGCAGATTGTCTACAACGTCGTGCGTTATGGCAAATCAATAGCGTTTCCAATTAGCAACCATTGTGCGATTTTGAAGCCGTGCGAAAAGCCCAAGTCAGAGTGTAAGAAAACCTCCACCTAGAAACTGGAGACCTATGAAATGACATCACAAAGCACTCACGTATGCTGCCCCGGAGAGAAGGGGATGCCTGCTATGGGCTAGGGGTATATCAGAACACACGAGTAGTCAGACTGCAAGAAAACATCCAGCTAGAAACTGGAGACTTATGAAATGACATTACAACGCCCTCGCCTAAGTTGCCCCGGAGAGAAGGGGATGCCTGCTATGGACTTGGGGTATATCAGAACACTCTAGAAGTCAGAGTGTAAGAAAACCTCCAGCTAGAAACTGGAAACCTATGAAATTACTTCACAAAGCACTCACCTACGTTGCTCCGGAGAGAAGGGGATGCCTGCTATGGACTTGGGGCATATCAGAACACACTAGAAGTCAGAGTGTAAGAAAACCTCCAGCTAGAATCTGGCGACCTATGAAATGACATCACAAAGCACTCTCCTATGTTGCCACAGAGAGAAGTGGATGCCTGCTATGGGCTAGGGATATATCAGAACACACTAGTAGTCAGAGTGTAAGAAAACCTCCAGCTAGAAACTGGAAACCTATGAAATGACATCACAAAGCACACTTCTATGTTGCCCCGGAGAGACGGGAATGCCTGCTATGGGCTTGGGGTATATCAGAACACACTAGTAGTCAGAGCGTAAGAAAACCTCCAGCTAGAAACTGGAGACCTATTAAATGACTTCACAAAGGGCTCGCCTAAGTTGCCCCGGAGAGGAGGGATATGGGCTAGGGGTATATCAGAACACACTAGTAGTCAGAGTGTAAGAAAATCTCCAGCTAGAAACTGGAGACCTATGAAATGACATCACAAAGTGCTCACCTAAGTTGCCCCGGAGAGAAGGGGATGCCTGCTATGGGCTAGGGGTATATCAGAACACACTAGAAGTCAGAGTGTAATAAAACCTCCAGCTAAAAACTGGAAACCTATGAAATGACATCACAAAGCACTCACCTATGTTGCCCCGGAGAGAAGGGGATGCCTGCTATGGGCTTGGGGTATATCAGAACACACTAGAAGTCAGAGTGTAAGAAAACCTCCAGCTAGAAACTGGAGACCTATGAAATGACATCACAAAGTGCTCACCTAAGTTTCCCCGGAGAGAAGGGCTTGCCTGCTATGGGCTTGGGGTTTTGAGAGAACACTAGAAGTCAGAGTGTAAGAAAACCTGCAGCTAGAATCTGGAGACCTATGAAATGACATCACAAAGTGCTTGCCTATGTTGCCCCGGAGAGAAGGGGATGCCTGCTATGGGCTAGGCGTATATCAGAACACACTAGTAGTCAGAGCGTAAGAAAACCTCCAGCTAGAAAATGGAGACCTATGAAATGACATCACAAAGTGCTTGCCTATGTTGCCCCGGAGAGAAGGGAATGCCTGCTATGGGCTTGGGGTATATCAGAACACACTAGTAGTCAGAGCGTAAGAAAACCTCCAGCTAGAAACTGGAGACCTATGAAATGACATCACAAAGCGCTCGCCTACGTTGCCACAGAGAGAAGGGGATGCCTGCTATGGGCTTGGGGTATTCAGAACACAATAGAAGTCAGAGTGTAAGAAAACCTGCAGCTAGAATCTGGGGACCTATGAAATGACATCACAAAGGGCTCGCCTAAGTTGCCCCGGAGAGAACAGGATGCTTCTTTTTCCAAACCGTTTTTTCCCATAAATCTTGGCCTGACTTTTTCCATACCAGTGTTTTTACAATACATTCTTTTTCCAAACAGTTTTTTCCCATGAATTTTGGCCAGTTATTTTCCTTTGCAGTCTTTTTCCAAATAGTTTTTTCCATGAAATTTTCCTTGTCTTTTTCCTTTTCTCTTTTTTCTTGACATTTGGCCAGTCTTTTTCTTCAGACATTTATCTTGACACTTGACCTCTCTCTTTCCATACCAGACTTTTTCCAAAGAGTTTTTTCCATGAAATTTTCCATGTCAGTTTCCTTTTTTTTTCTTGACACTTGGCCAGTCATTTTCTTCAGACATTTATCTTGACACTTGACCTCTCTCTTTCCATACCAGACTTTTTCCATTTTTTTCCCCTGAAACTTGGCCTTAGTTTTCCCTTACCAGTCTTTTTCCATACAGCTTTTCCCATGAAAATTTCCTTGTATTTTTCATATTTCTTGAAATTGGCTTTTTTCTTACCAGTATTTTTCCAAACCGTTTTATCCCATAAATCTTGGCCTGACTTTTTCCATAAAAGTCTTTTTACAATACATTCTTTTTCCAAACAGTTTTTTCCCATGAATTTTGGCCCGTCATTTTCCTTGGCAGTCTTTTTCCAAACAGTTTTTTCCATGAAATTTTCCTTGTCTTTTTCCTTTTCTCTTTTTTCTTGACATTTAGCCAGTCTTTTTCTTCAGACATTTATCTTGACACTTGACCTCCCTTTTTCCGTTCCAGACTTTTTCCAAACCCTTTCTTCCATGAAATTTTCCTTCTCAGTTTCCTTTTTTTTTCTTGACACTTGGCCAGTCTTTTTCTTCAGACGTTTACCCTGACACTTGACACTTGACCTCTCTTTTTCCATACCAGACTTTTTCTAAACAGATTTCCCAATGAAATTTTCCTTGTATTTTTCCTTTTATCTTTTTCTTGACAAATGGGCTGTCTTTTTCCTTACCAGTCTTTTTCCAAAATGTTTTTCCCCACAAAATTTTCCTAGTGATTTTCCTTTTGTCTTGACAATTGACCTCTCTCTTTCCATACCAGACTTTTTCCAAACCATTTTTTCCCATAAATCTTGGCCTGACTTTTTCCATACCAGTCTTTTTCCAATATATTCTTTTTCCAAACACTTTTTTCCGATGAAATTTTTTTCTTGCCATTTTTTTCCAAACCGTTTTTTCCCATAAATCTTGGCCTGACTTTTTCCATACCAGTCTTTTTATAATACATTCTTTTTCCAAACAGTTTTTTCCCATGAATTTTGGCCTGTCATTTTCCTTGGCAGTCTTTTTCCAAACAATTTTTTCCATGAAATTTTCCTTGTCTTTTTCCTTTTCTCTTTTTTCTTGACATTAGGCCAGTCTTTTTCTTCAGACATTTATCTTGACACTTGACCTCTCTTTTTCTGTTCCAGACTTTTTCCAAACAGTTTTTTCCCATGAATCTTGGCCTGACTTTTTCCATACAAGTCTTTTTCCAAACAGTTTTTTCCATGAAATTTTCCTTGTCAGTTTCCTTTTTTATTCTTGACACTTGGCCAGTCTTTTTCTTCAGACATTTATCTTGACACTTGACCTCTCTTTTTCCATACCAGACTTTTTCCTAACAGTTTTTACTCATGAATATTGGCCTGACTTTTTCCATACCAATCTTTTTCCAATACATTATTTTTTCAAACAGTTTGTTCCCATGAATTTTTTTCCTTGCCAGTCTTTTTCCTAACATTTTTTCCGTGAAATTTATTTGTCTTTTTCCTTTTCTCTTTTTTCTTGACACTTGGCCTGTCTTTTTCTTCAGACTTTTATCTTAATACTTGACCTCTCTTTTTCCGTACCAGACTTTTTCCAAACAATTTTTTCCCATGAAATTTGGCCTGTATTTTTCCTTTTCTCTTTTTTCTTGACACTTGGGCAGTCTTTTTCTTCAGACATTTATCTTGACACTTGACCTCTCTCTTTCCATACCAGACTTTTTCCAGTTTTTTCCCCTGAAACTTGGCCTGAGTTTTCCCTTACCAGTCTTTTTTTAAACAGTTTTTCCCATGAAAATTTCCTTTATTTTTCATTTTTTTTCTTGACAATTGGTCTGTCTTTTTCCTTACCAGTCTTTTTCCAAACTGTTTTTCCCCACAAAATTTTCCTTGTGATTTTCCTTTTGTCTTGACAATTGGCCTGCCTTTTTCCATACCAATATTTTTCTAATCATTTCTTTCCCATGAAATTTTGCCTGTCTTTTTTCTTTTCTCCTTTTTCTTGACATTTGGCCAGTCTTTTTCTTCAGACCTTTATCTTGACACTTGACCTCTCTCTTTCCATACCAGACTTTTTCCAGTTTTTTCCCCTGAAACTTGGCCTGAGTTTTCCCTTACCAGTCTTTTTCCAAACCATTTTTTCCCATAAATTTTGGCCTGACTTTTTCCGTACCAGTCTTTTTCCAATATATGCTTTTCCAAACAGTTTTTCCCCATGAAATTTTTTCCTTGCCATTCTTTTTCCAAAAAGTTTTTTCCATGAAATTTTCCTTGTCTTTTTCCTTTTCTATTTTTCTTGACATTTGGCCAGTCTTTTTCTTCAGACATTTATCTTGACACTTGACCTCTTTTTCCCTTCCAGACTTTTTCCAAACAGTTTTTTCCATGAAATTTTCCTTGTCAGTTTCCTATTTTTTTTCTTGACACTTGGCCAGTCTTTCTCTTCAGACATTTATCTTGACACTTGACCTCTCTCTTTCCATACCAGCCTTTTTCCAGTTTTCCCCCCTGAAACTTGGCCTGAGTTTTCCCTTACCAGTCTTTTTCCAAACAGTTTTTCCCATAAATCTTGGCCTGACTTTTTCCATACCAGTCTTTTTCCAATATATTCTTTTTCCAAACAGTTTTTTCCCATGAATTTTTGCCTGTCATTTTCCTTGGCAGTCTTTTTCCATACAGTTTTTTCCATGAAATTTTCGTTGTCTTTTTCCTTTTCTCTTTTTCTTGATAATTGGTCTGTCTTTTTCCTTACCTGTCTTTTTCCAAACAGTTTTTCCCCACAAAATTTTCCTTGTGATTTTCCTTTTGTCTTGACAATTGACCTGTCTTTTTCCATACCAATATTTTTCCAATCATTTCTTTCCCATGAAATTTGGCCTGTCCTTTTCCTTTTCTCTTTTTTTCTTGACACTTGGCCAGTCTTTTTCTTCAGACATTTATCTTGACACTTGACCTCTCTCTTTCCATACCAGACTTTTTCCAGTTTTTTCCCCTGAAACTTGGCCTGAGTTTGCCCTTACCAGTCTTTTTCCATACAGCTTTTCCCATGAAAATTTCCTTGTATTTTTCATTTTTTCTTGACAATTGGCCTGTCTTTTTCCTTACCAGTATTTTTCCAAACCGTTTTTTCCATAAATCTTGGCCTTACTTTTTCCATACCAGTCTTTTTCCAATATATTCTTTTTCCAAACATTTTTTTCCCATGAAATTTTTCCCTTGCCATTCTTTTTCCAAACCGTTTTTTCATAAATCTTGGCCTGACATTTTCCAAACCAGTCTTTTTACAATACATTCTTTTTCCAAACAGTTTTTTCCCATGAATTTTGCCCCGTCATTTTCCTTGGCAGTCTTTTCCAGCAGTTTTTTCGATGAGATTTTCCTTGTCTTTTTCCTTTTCTCTTTTTTCTTGACATTTGACCAGTCTTTTTCTTCAGACATTTATCTTGACACTTGACCACTCTTTTTCCATTCCAGACTTTTTCAAAACAGTTGTTTCCATGAAATTTTCCTTGTCAGTTTCCTTTTTTTTCTTGACACTTGGCCAGTCTTTTTCTTCAGACATTTATCTTGACACTTGACCTCTCTTTTTCCATACCAGATTTTTTCCAAATAGTTTTCCCCATGAAATTTTCCTTGTATTTTTCCTTTTCTTTTTTTCTTGACAATTGGGCTGTCTTTTTCCTTACCAGTCTTTTTCCAAACTGTTTTTCCCCACAAAATTTTCCTTGTGATTTTCCTTTTGTCTTGACAATTGGCCTGTCTTTTTCCATACCAATATTTTTCCAATCATTTCTTTCCCATGAAATTTGGCCTGTCTTTTTTCTTTTCTCCTTTTTCTTCAGACATTTATCTTGACACTTGACCTCTCTCTTTCCATACCAGCCTTTTTCCAGTTTTCCCCCCTGAAAATTGGCCTGAGTTTTCCCTTACCAGTCTTTTTCCAAACAGTTTTTCCCATAAATCTTGGCCTGACTTTTTCCATACCAGTCTTTTTCCAATATATTCTTTTTCCAAACAGTTTTTTCCCATGAATTTTTGCCTGTCATTTTCCTTGGCAGTCTTTTTCCATACAGTTTTTTCCATGAAATTTTCATTGTCTTTTTCCTTTTCTCTTTTTCTTGACAATTGGTCTGTCTTTTTCCTTACCTGTCTTTTTCCAAACTGTTTTTCCCCACAAAATTTTCCTTGTGATTTTCCTTTTGTCTTGACAATTGGCCTGTCTTTTTCCATACCAATATTTTTCCAATCATTTCTTTCCCATGAAATTTCGCCTGTCTTTTTCCTTTATTCCTTTTTCTTGACATTTGGCCAGTCTTTTTCTTCAGACATTTATCTTGACACTTGACCTCTCTCTTTCCATACCAGACTTTTTCCAGTTTTTTCCCCTGAAACTTGGCCTGAGTTTTTCCTTACGAGTCTTTTTCCAAACCGTTTTTTCCCATAAATCTTGGCCTGACTTTTTCCGTACCAGTCTTTTTCCAATATATGCTTTTCCAAACAGTTTTTCCCCATGAAATTTTTTCCTTGCCATTCTTTTTCCAAAAAGTTTTTTCCATGAAATTTTCCTTGTCTTTTTCCTTTTCTATTTTTCTTGACATTTGGCCAGTCTTTTTCTTCAGACATTTATCTTGACACTTGGCCTCTTTTTCCCTTCCAGACTTTTTCCAAACAGTTTTTTCCATGAAATTTTCCTTGTCAGTTTCCTATTTTTTTCTTGACACTTGGCCAGTCTTTTTCTTCAGACATTTATCTTGACACTTGACCTCTCTCTTTCCATACCAGACTTTTTCCAGTTTTTTCCCCTGAAACTTGGCCTGAGTTTTCCCTTACCAGTCTTTTTCCATACAGCTTTTACCATGAAAATTTCCTTGTATTTTTCATTTTTTCTTGACAATTGGCCTCTCTTTTTCCTTACCATTATTTTTCCAAACCGTTTTTTCCCATAAATCTTGGCCTGACTTTTTCCATACCAGTCTTTTCACAATATATTCTTTTTCCAAACAGTTTTTTCCCATGAATTTTGGCCCGTCATTTTCCTTGGCAGTCTTTTTCCAAACAATTTTTTTCCATGAAATTTTCCTTGTCTTTTTCCTTTTCTCTTTTTTTCTTGACATTTGGACAGTCTTTTTCTTCAGATATTTTTCTTGACAATTGACCTCTCTCTTTCCATACCAGACTTTTTCCAAACCATTTTTTCCCATAAATCTTGGCCTGACTTTTTCCATACCAGTCTTTTTCCAATATATTCTTTTTCCAAACACTTTTTTCCCATGAAATTTTTTCCTTGCCATTTTTTTCCAAACTGTTTTTCCCCATAAATCTTGGCCTGACTTTTTCCATACCAGTCTTTTTATAATACATTCTTTTTCCAAACAGTTTTTTCCCAGGCATTTTGGCCTGTCATTTTCCTTGGCAGTCTTTTTCCAAACAATTTTTTCCATGAAATTTTCCTTGTATTTTTCCTTTTCTCTTTTTTCTTGACACTTGGCCAGTCTTTTTCTTCAGACATTTATCTTGACACTTGACCTCTCTTTTTCCATACCAGACTTTTTCCTAACAGTTTTTACTCATGAATATTGGCCTGACTTTTTCCATACCAATCTTTTTCCAATACATTATTTTTTCAAACAGTTTATTCCCATGAATTTTTTTCCTTGCCAGTCTTTTTCCTAACATTTTTCCCATGAAATTTGGCCTGTCTTTTTCCTTTTCTCTTTTTTCTTGACACTTGGCCTGTCTTTTTCTTCAGACTTTTATCTTAACACTTGACCTCTCTTTTTCCGTACCAGACTTTTTCCAAACAATTTTTTCCCATGAAATTTTGCCTGTATTTTTCCTTTTCTCTTTTTTCTTGACATTTGGGCAGTCTTTTTCTTCAGACATTTATCTTAACACTTGACCTCTCTTTTTCCGTACCAGACTTTTTCCAAACAATTTTTTCCCATGAAATTTGGCCTGTATTTTTCCTTTTCTCTTTTTTCTTGACATTTGGGCAGTCTTTTTCTTCAGACATTTATCTTGACACTTGACCTCTCTCTTTCCATACCAGACTTTTTCCAGTTTTTTCCCCTGAAACTTGGCCTGAGTTTTCCCTTACCAGTCTTTTTCTAAACAGTTTTTCCCATGAAAATTTCCTTTATTTTTCATTTTTTTTTCTTGACAATTGGTCTGTCTTTTTCCTTACCAGTCTTTTTCCGAACTGTTTTTCCCCACAAAATTTTCCTTGTGATTTTCCTTTTGTCTTTACAATTGGCCTGTCTTTTTCCATACCAATATTTTTCTAATCATTTCTTTCCCATGAAATTTTGCCTGTCTTTTTTCTTTTCTCCTTTTTCTTGACATTTGGCCAGTCTTTTTCTTCAGACATTTATCTTGACACTTGACCTCTCACTTTCCATACCAGACTTTTTCCAGTTTTTTCCCCTGAAACTTGGCCTGAGTTTTCCCTTACCAGTCTTTT
Organism: Paroedura picta; assembly: GCF_049243985.1. Lineage (NCBI taxonomy): Eukaryota > Metazoa > Chordata > Lepidosauria > Squamata > Gekkonidae > Paroedura > Paroedura picta. Next base: position 25,409 of record NW_027518633.1, on the reverse strand, counting down.
CCCAAACCGTTTTTTCCCATAAATTTTGGCCTGACTTTTTCCGTACCAGTCTTTTTCCAATAAATGCTTTTCCAAACAGTTTTTCCCCATTAAATTTTTTCCTTGCCATTCTTTTTCCAAACAGTTTTTTCCATGAAATTTTCCTTGTCTTTTTCCTTTTCTATTTTTCTTGACATTTGGCCAGTCTTTTTCTTCAGACATTTATCTTGACACCTGGCCTCTTTTTCCCTTCCAGACTTTTTCCAAACTGTTTTTTCCATGAAATTTTCCTTGTCAGTTTCCTATTTTTTTCTTGACACTTGGCCAGTCTTTTTCTTCAGACATTTATCTTGACACTTGACCTCTCTCTTTCCATACCAGCCTTTTTCCAGTTTTTCCCCCTGAAACTTGGCCTGAGTTTTCCCTTACCAGTCTTTTTCCAAACAGTTTTTCCCATAAATCTTGGCCTGACTTTTTCCATACCAGTCTTTTTCCAATATATTCTTTTTCCAAACAGTTTTTTCCCATGAATTTTTGCCTGTCATTTTCCTTGGCAGTCTTTTTCCATACATTTTTTTCCATGAATTTTTCGTTGTCTTTTTCCTTTTCTCTTTTTCTTGATAATTGGTCTGTCTTTTTCCTTAACTGTCTTTTTCCAAACTGTTTTTCCCCACAAAATTTTCCTTGTGATTTTCCTTTTGTCTTAACAATTGGCCTGTCCTTTTCCATACCAATATTTTTCTAATCATTTCTTTCCCATGAAATTTTGCCTGTCTTTTTTCTTTTCTCCTTTTTCTTGACATTTGGCCAGTCTTTTTCTTCAGACATTTATCTTGACACTTGGCCTCTTTTTCCCTTCCAGACTTTTTCCAAACAGTTTTTTCCATGAAATTTTCCTTGTCAGTTTCCTATTTTTTTCTTGACACTTGGCCAGTCTTTTTCTTCAGACATTTTTCTTGACACTTGACCTCTCTCTTTCCATACCAGACTTTTTCCAGTTTTTTCCCCTGAAACTTGGCCTGAGTTTTCCCTTACCAGTCTTTTTCCATACAGCTTTTACCATGAAAATTTCCTTGTATTTTTCATTTTTTCTTGACAATTGGCCTCTCTTTTTCCTTACCATTATTTTTCCAAACCGTTTTTTCCCATAAATCTTGGTCTGACTTTTTCCATACCAGTCTTTTCACAATATATTTTTTTTCCAAACAGTTTTTTCCCATGAATTTTGGCCCGTCATTTTCCTTGGCAGTCTTTTTCCAAACAGTTTTTTTCCATTAAATTTTCCTTGTCATTTTCCTTTTCTCTTTTTTTCTTGACATTTGGACAGTCTTTTTCTTCAGATATTTATCTTGACAATTGACCTCTCTCTTTCCATACCAGACTTTTTCCAAACCATTTTTTCCCATAAATCTTGGCCTGACTTTTTCCATACCAGTCTTTTTCCAATATATTCTTTTTCCAAACACTTTTTTCCCATGAAATTTTTTCCTTGCCATTTTTTTCCAAACTGTTTTTCCCCATTATCTTGGCCTGACTTTTTCCATACCAGTCTTTTTATAATACATTCTTTTTCCAAACAGTTTTTTCCCAGGCATTTTGGCCTGTCATTTTCCTTGGCAGTCTTTTTCCAAACAATTTTTTCCATGAAATTTTCCTTGTATTTTTCCTTTTCTCTTTTTTCTTGACATTTGGCCAGTCTTTTTCTTCAGACATTTATCTTGACACTTGACCTCTCTTTTTCTGTTCCAGACTTTTTCCAAACAGTTTTTTCCCATGAATCTTGGCCTGACTTTTTCCATACAAGTCTTTTTCCAAACAGTTTTTTCCATGAAATTTTCCTTGTCAGTTTCCTTTTTTATTCTTGACACTTGGCCAGTCTTTTTCTTCAGACATTTATCTTGACACTTGACCTCTCTTTTTCCATACCAGACTTTTTCCTAACAGTTTTTACTCATGAATATTGGCCTGACTTTTTCCATACCAATCTTTTTCCAATACATTTTTTTTTCAAACAGTTTATTCCCATGAATTTTTTTCCTTGCCAGTCTTTTTCCTAACATTTTTCCCATGAAATTTGGCCTGTCTTTTTCCTTTTCTCTTTTTTCTTGACACTTGGCCTGTCTTTTTCTTCAGACATTTATCTTAACACTTGACCTCTCTTTTTCCGTACCAGACTTTTTCCAAACAATTTTTTCCCATGAAATTTTGCCTGTATTTTTCCTTTTCTCTTTTTTCTTGACATTTGGGCAGTCTTTTTCTTCAGACATTTATCTTAACACTTGACCTCTCTTTTTCCATTCTTTTTCCATTCCAGACTTTTTCAAAACAGTTGTTTCCATGAAATTTTCCTAGTCAGTTTCCTTTTTTTTCTTGACACTTGGCCAGTCTTTCTCTTCAGACATTTATCTTGACACCTGTCTTTTTCTTCAGACATTTATCTTAACACTTGACCTCTCTTTTTCCGTACCAGACTTTTTCCAAACAATTTTTTCCCATGAAATTTTCCTAGTCAGTTTCCTTTTTTTTCTTGACACTTGGCCAGTCTTTCTCTTCAGACATTTATCTTGACACCTGTCTTTTTCTTCAGACATTTATCTTAACACTTGACCTCTCTTTTTCCGTACCAGACTTTTTCCAAACAATTTTTTCCCATGAAATTTTGCCTGTATTTTTCCTTTTCTCTTTTTTCTTGACATTTGGGCAGTCTTTTTCTTCAGACATTTATCTTAACACTTGACCTCTCTTTTTCCATTCTTTTTCCATTCCAGACTTTTTCAAAACAGTTGTTTCCATGAAATTTTCCTAGTCAGTTTCCTTTTTTTTCTTGACACTTGGCCAGTCTTTCTCTTCAGACATTTATCTTGACACTTGACCTCTCTTTTTCCATACCAGATTTTTTCCAAATAGTTTTCCCCATGAAATTTTCCTTGTATTTTTCCTTTTCTCTTTTTCTTGACAATTAGGCTGTCTTTTTCCTTACCAGTCTTTTTCCAAACGGTTTTTCCCCACATAATTTTCCTTGTGATTTTCCTTTTGTCTTGACAATTGGCCTGTCTTTTTCCTTTTCTCTTTTTCTTTGACACTTGGCCAGTCTTTTTCTTCAGACATTTATCTTGACACTTGACCTCTCTCTTTCCATACCAGACTTTTTCCAAACCATTTTTTCCCATAAATCTTGGCCTGACTTTTTCCATACCAGTCTTTTTCCAATATATTCTTTTTCCAAACACTTTTTTCCCATGAAATTTTTTCCTTGCCATTTTTTTCCAAACTGTTTTTTCCCATAAATCTTGGCCTGACTTTTTCCATACCAGTCTTTTTATAATACATTCTTTTTCCAAACACTTTTTTCCCATGAATTTTGGCCTGTCATTTTCCTTGGCAGTCTTTTTCCAAACAATTTTTTCCATGAAATTTTCCTTGTCTTTTTCCTTTTCTCCTTTTTCTTGACACTTGGAAAAAAACTGGAAAAAGTCTGGTATGGAAAGAGAGAGGTCAAGTGTCAAGATAAATATCTGTAGAAAAAGACTGGTAAGGAAAAAGACAGCCTAATTGTCAAGAAAAAGAGAAAAGGAAAAATAAAAGAAAATTTCATGGGGAAAACTATTTGGAAAAAATCTGGTATGGAAAAAGAGAGGTCAAGTGTCAAGATAAAGGTCTGAAGAAAAAGACTGGCCAAGTGTCAAGAAAAACAAGGAAACTGACAAGGAAAATTTCATGGAAACAACTGTTTTGAAAAAGTCTGGAATGGAAAAAGAGTGGACAAGTGTCAAGATAAATATCTGAAGAAAAAGACTGGCCAAATGTCAAGAAAAAAGAGAAAAGGAAAAAGACAAGGAAATTCTCATGGAAAAAACTGTTTGGAAAAAGACTGGTAAGGGAAAACAGGCCAAGTTTCACGGGAAAAAACTGGAAAAAGTCTGGTATGGAAAGAGAGAGGTCAAGTGTCAAGATAAATGTCTGAGATTTTCCTTCTCTTTTTCCTTTTCTCTTTTTTCTTGACATTTGGCCAGTCTTTTTCTTCAGACATTAATCTTGACACTTGACCTCTTTTTCCATTCCAGACTTTTTCCAAACAGTTGTTTCCATGAAATTTTCCTTGTCAGTTTCCTTTTCTCTTTTTTCTTGACACTTGGCCAGTCTTTTTCTTCAGACATTTATCTTGACACTTGACCTCTCTCTTTCCATACCAGACTTTTTCCAAACCATTTTTTCCCCATGAAATTTTCCTTGTATTTTTCCTTTTCTCTTTTTCTTGACAATTGGGCTGTCTTTTTCCTTACCAGTCTTTTTCCAAACTGTTTTCCCCCACAAAATTTTCCTTGTGATTTTCCTTTTGTCTTGACAATTGGCCTGTCTTTTTCCATACCAATATTTTTCCAAACATTTCTTTCCCATGAAATTTGGCCTGTCTTTTTCCTTTTCTCTTTTTTCTTGACACTTTGCCATTCTTTTTCTTCAGACATTTATCTTGACACTTGACCTCTCTCTTTCCATACCAGACTTTTTCCAAACCATTTTTTCCCATAAATCTTGGCCTGACTTTTTCCATACCAGTCTTTTTCCAATATATTCTTTTTCTAAACAGTTTTTTTCCCATGAAATTTTTTCCTTGCCATTTTTTTCCAAACTGTTTTTTCCCATAAATCTTGGCCTGACTTTTTCCATACCAGTCTTTTTATAATACATTCTTTTTCCAAACAGTTTTTCCCCTTGAATTTTGGCCTGTCATTTTCCTTGGCAATCTTTTTCCAAACAATTTTTCCATGCAATTTTCCTTGTCTTTTTCCTTTTCTCATTTTTCTTGACACTTGGTCAGTCTTTTTCTTCAGACATTTATCTTGACACTTGACCTCTCTCTTTCCATACCAGACTTATTCCAGTTTTTTCCCCTGAAACTTGGCCTGAGTTTTCCCTTACTAGTCTTTTTCCAAACCGTTTCTTCCCATAAATCGTGGCCTGACTTTTTCCATACCAGTCTTTTTCCAATATATGCTTTTTCCAAACAGTTTTTCCCCATGAAATTTTTTCCTTGCCATTCTTTTTCCAAACAGTTTTTTCCATGAAATTTTCCTTGTCTTTTTCCTTTTCTATTTTTCTTGACATTTGGCCAGTCTTTTTCTTCAGACATTTATCTTGACACTTGACCTCTCTTTTTCCATACCAGATTTTTTCCAAAATAGTTTTCCCCATGAAATTTTCCTTGTATTTTTCCTTTTCTCTTTTTCTTGACAATTGGGCTGTCTTTTTCCTTACCAGTCTTTTTCCAAACTGTTTTTCCCCACAAAATTTTCCTTGTGATTTTCCTTTTGTCTTGACAATTGGCCTGTATTTTTTCATACCAATATTTTTCCAATCATTTCTTTCCCATGAAATTTGGCCTGTCTTTTTCCTTTTCTCTTTTTTCTTGACACTTGGCCAGTCTTTTTCTTCAGACATTTATCTTGACACTTGACCTCTCTCTTTCCATACCAGACTTTTTCCAAACCATTTTTCCCATAAATCTTGGCCTGACTTTTTCCATACCAGTCTTTTTCCAATATATTCTTTTTCTAAACAGTTTTTTCCCATGAAATTTTTTCCTTGCCATTTTTTTCCAAACTGTTTTTTCCCATAAATCTTGGCCTGACTTTTTCCATACCAGTCTTTTTCCAATATATTCTTTTTCTAAACAGTTTTTTCCCATGAAATTTTTTCCTTGCCATTTTTTTCCAAACTGTTTTTTCCCATAAATCTTGGCCTGACTTTTTCCATACCAGTCTTTTTATAATACATTCTTTTTCCAAACAGTTTTTTCCCATGAATGTTGGCCTGTCATTTTCCTTGGCAGTCTTTTTCCAAACAATTTTTCCATGAAATTTTCCTTGTCTTTTTCCTTTTATCCTTTTTCTTGACACTTGGTCAGTCTTTTTCTTCAGACATTTATCTTGACACTTGACCTCTCTCTTTCCATACCAGACTTTTTCCAGTTTTTTCCCCTGAAACTTGGCCTGAGTTTTCCCTTACCAGTCTTTTTCCATACAGCTTTTCCCATGAAAATTTCCCTGTATTTTTCATTTTTTCTTGACAATTGGCTTGTCTTTTTCATTACCAGTATTTTTCCAAACCGTTTTTTCCATAAATCTTGGCCTGACTTTTTCCATACCAGTCTTTTTACAATACATTCTTTTTCCAAACAGTTTTTTCCCATGAATTTTGCCCCGTCATTTTCCTTGACAGTCTTTTTCCAAACAGTTTTTTCCATGAGATTTTCCTTTTCTTTTTCCTTTTCTCTTTTTTCTTGACATTTGTCCAGTCTTTTTCTTCAGACATATATCTTTACACTTGACCACTCTTTTTCTATTCCAGACTTTTTCAAAACAGTTGTTTCCATGAAATTTTCCTAGTCAGTTTGCTTTTTTTTCTTGACACTTGGCCAGTCTTTCTCTTCAGACACTTCAGACACTTCTTGGCACTTGACCTCTCTTTTTCCATACCAGATTTTTTCCAAATACTTTTCCCCATGAAATTTTCCTTGTATTTTTCCTTTTCTCTTTTTCTTGACAATTAGGCTGTCTTTTTCCTTACCAGTCTTTTTCCAAACTGTTTTTCCCCACATAATTTTCCTTGTGATTTTCCTTTTGTCTTGACAATTGGCCTGTCTTTTTCCTTACCAGACTTTTTCCAAACCATTTTTTCCCATAAATCTTGGCCTGACTTTTTCCATACCAGTCTTTTTCCAATATATTCTTTTTCTAAACAGTTTTTTCCCATGAAATTTTTTCCTTGCCATTTTTTCCAAACTGTTTTTTCCCATAAATCTTGGCCTGACTTTTTCCATACCAGTCTTTTTATAATACATTCTTTTTCCAAACAGTTTTTTCCCATGAATTTTGGCCTGTCATTTTCCTTGGCAGTCTTTTTCCAAACAATTTTTTCCATGAAATTTTCCTTGTCTTTTTCCTTTTCTCTTTTTTCTTGACACTTGGCCAGTCTTTTTCTTCAGACATTTATCTTGACACTTGACCTCTCTCTTTCCATACCAGACTTTTTCCAAACCATTTTTTCCCATAAATCTTGGCCTGACTTTTTCCATACCAGTCTTTTTACAATACATTCTTTTTCCAAACAGTTTTTTCCATGAAATTTTTCCCTTGCCATTCTTTTTCCAAACCGTTTTTCCCATAAATCTTGGCCTGACTTTTTCCATACCAGTCTTTTTACAATACATTCTTTTTCCAAACAGTTTTTTCCATGAAATTTTCCTTGTCTTTTTCCTTTTCCGTTTTTCTTGACATTTGGCCAGTCTTTTTCTTCAGACATTTATCTTGACACTTGACCTCCCTTTTTCCATTCCAGACTTTTTCCAAACAGTATTTTCCATGAAATTTTCCTTGTCCGTTTCCTTTTTTTCCCCTTGAAACTTGGAGAGTCTTTTTCTTCAGACGTTTATCTTGACACTTGACCTCTCTCTTTCATACCAGACTTTTTCCAAACAATTTTTTCCCATGAAATTTGGCCTGTCTTTTTCCTTTTCTCTTTTTTCTTGACACTTGGCCATTCTTTTTCTTCAGACATTTATCTTGACACTTGACCTCTCTCTTCCCATACCAGCCTTTTCCCAGTTTTTCCCCCTTAAACGTGGCCTGAGTTGTCCCTTACCAGTCTTTTTCCAAACAGTTTTTCCCATAAATCTTGGCCTGACTTTTTCCATACCAATCTTTTCCCAATATATGCTTTTCCCAAACAGTTTTTTCCCATGAATTTTTGCCTGTCATTTTTCTTGGCAGTCTTTTTCCATACAGTTTTTCCATGAAATTTCAGTTGTCTTTTTCCTTTTCTCTTTTTCTTGACCATTGGTCTGTCTTTTTCCTTACCTGTCTTTTTCCAAACTGTTTTTCCCCACAAAATTTTCCTTGTGATTTTCCTTTTGTCTTGACAATTGGCCTGTCTTTTTCCATACCAATATTTTTCCAATCATTTCTTTCCCATGAAATTTGGCCTGCCTTTTTCCTTTTCTCTTGACACTTGGCCAGTTTTTTTCTTCCTTACTTGACCTCTTTATCCGTACCAGACTTTTTCCAAAGTTTTTTCCATGAAATTTTCCTTGTCAGTGTCCTTTTTTTCCCTTGAAACTTGGAGAGTCTTTTTCTTCAGACGTTTATCTTGACACTTGACCTCTCTTTTTCCATACCAGACTTTTTGCAAACATTTTTTACCATGAAATTTTTTCCTTGCCATTCTTTTTCCAAACCGTTTTTTCATAAATCTTGGCCTGATTTTTTCCATACCAGTCTTTTTACAATACATTCTTTTTCCAAACAGTTTTTTCCCATGAATTTTGCCCCGTCATTTTCCTTGGCAGTCTTTTTCCAAACAGTTTTTTCCATGAAATTTTCCTTGTCTTTTTCCTTTTCTCTTTTTTCTTGACATTTGTCCAGTCTTTTTCTTTAGACATTTATCTTGACACTTGACCACTCTTTTTCCGTTCCAGACTTTTTCAAAACAGTTCTTTCCATGAAATTTTCCTTGTCAGTTTCCTTATTTTTCTTGACACTTGGCCAGTATTTTTCTTCAGACATTTATCTTGACACTTGACCTCTCTTTTTCCATACCAGAATTTTTCAAATAGTTTTCCCCATGAAATTTTCCTTGTATTTTTCCTTTTCTCTTTTTCTTGACAATTGGGCTGTCTTTTTCCTTACCAGTATTTTTCCAAACCGTTTTTTCCCATAAATCTTGGCCTGACTTTTTCCATACCAGTGTTTTTCCATACAGTTTTTTCCATGAAATTTTCGTTGTCTTTTTCCTTTTCTCTTTTTCTTGACAATTGGTCTGTTTTTTTCCTTACATGTATTTTTCCAAACTGTTTTTCCCCACAAAATTTTCCTTGTGATTTTCCTTTTGTCTTGACAATTGTCCTGTCTTTTTCCATACCAATATTTTTCCAATCTTTTCTTTCCCATGAAATTTCGCCTGTCTTTTTCCTTTTCTCCTTTTTCTTGACACTTGGTCAGTCTTTTCCTTCAGACATTTATCTTGACACTAGACCTCTCTCTTTCCATACCAGACTTTTTCCAGTTTTTCCCCCTGAAACTTGGCCTGAGTTTTCCCTTACCAGTTTTTTTCCAAACAGTTTTTCCCCATGAAATTTTTTCCTTGCCATTCTTTTTCCAAACAGTTTTTTCCATGAAATTTTCCTTGTCTTTTTCCTTTTCTATTTTTCTTGACATTTGGCCAGTCTTTTTCTTCAGACATTTATCTTGACACTTGACTTCTTTTTCCGTACCAGACTTTTTCCAAACAGTTTTTTCCATGAAATTTTCCTTGTCAGTTTCCTATTTTTTTCTTGACACTTGGCCAGTCTTTTTCTTCAGACATTTATCTTGACACTTGACCTCTCTTTTTCCATACCAGACTTTTTCCAGTTTTTTCCCCCTGAAACTTGTCCTGAGCTTTCCCTTACCAGTCTTTTTCCATATAGTTTTTCCCATGAAAATTTCCTTGTATTTTTCATTTTTTCTTGACAATTGGCCTATCTTTTTCCTTACCAGTATTTTTCCAAACTGTTTTTTCCCATAAATCTTGGCATGACTTTTTCCATACCAGTCTTTTTCCAATATATTCTTTTCCCAAACAGTTTTTTCCCATGAATTTTTTTTATATCATTCTTTTTCCAAACCGTTTTTCCCCATAAATCTTGGCCTGACTTTCTCCATACCAGTCTTTTTACAATACATTCTTTTTCCAAACAATTTTTTCCCATGAATTTTGGTCCAGACTTTTTCCAAATAGTTTTTTCCAAAAAATTTTCCTTGTCAGTTTCCTATTTTTTTCTTGACACTTGGCCAGTCTTTCTCTTCAGACATTTATCTTGATACTTGACCTCTCTCTTTCCATACCAGACTTTTCCCAGTGTTTTCCCCTGAAACTTGGCCTGAGTTTTCCCTTACCAGTCTTTTTCCATACAGCTTTTCCCATGAAAATTTCCTTGTCTTTTTCCTTTCCTCTTTTTTCTTGACATTTGGCCAGTCTTTTTCTTCAGACATTTATCTTGACACTTGACCACACTTTTTCCGTTCCAGACTTTTTCAAAACAGTTCTTTCCATGAAATTTTCCTTGTCAGTTTCCTTTATTTTCTTGACACTTGGCCAGTCTTTTTCTTCAGACATTTATCTTGACACTTGACCTCTCTTTTTCCATACCAGATTTTTTCCAAATAGTTTTCCCCATGAAATTTTCCTTGTATTTTTCCTTTTCTCTTTTTCTTGACAATTGGCCTGTCTTTTTCCTTACCAGTATTTTTCCAAACCGTTTTTTCCATAAATCTTGGCCTGACTTTTTCTATACCAATCTTTTTCCAATATATTCTTTTTCCAAACAGTTTTTTCCCATGAAATTTTTTCCTTCCCATTCTTTTTCCAAACAGTTTTTTCCCATGAATTTTGGCCCGTCATTTTCCTTGGCAGTCTTTTTCCAAACAGTTTTTTCCATGAAATTTTCCATGTCAGTTTCCTTTTTTTTTTCTTGACACTTGGCCAGTCATTTTCTTCAGACATTTATCTTGACACTTGACCTCTCTTTTTCCATACCAGACTTTTTCCAATTAGTTTTCCCCATGAAATTTTCCTTGTATTTTTCCTTTTCTCTTTTTCTTGACAATTGGGCTGTCTTTTTCCTTACCAGTATTTTTTCCAAACTGTTTTTCCCCACAAAATTTTCCTTGTGATTTTCCTTTTGTCTTGACAATTGGCCTGTCTTTTTCCATACCAATATTTTTCCAATCATTTCTTTCCCATGAAATTTGGCCTGTCTTTTTCCTTTTCACTTTTTTCTTGACACTTGGCTAGTCTTTTTCTTCAGACATTTATCTTGACACTTGACCTCTTTTTCCGTACCAGACTTTTTCCAAACAGTTTTTTCCATGAAATTTTCCTTGTCAGTTTCCTATTTTTTTCTTGACACTTGGCCAGTCTTTTTCTTGAGACATTTATCTTGATACTTGACCTCTCTCTTTCCATAACAGACTTTTTCCAGTTTTTTCCCCTGAAACTTGGCCTGAGTTTTCCGTTACCAGTCTTTTTCCATACAGCTTTTCTCATGAAAATTTCCTTGTCTTTTTCCTGTTCTCTTTTTTCTTGACATTTGGCCAGTCTTTTTCTTCAGACATTTATCTTGACACTTGACCACTCTTTTTCCGTTCCAGACTTTTTCAAAACAGTTCTTTCCATGAAATTTTCCTTGTCAGTTTCCTTTATTTTCTTGACACTTGGCCAGTCTTTTTCTTCAGACATTTATCTTGGCACTTGACCTCTCTTTTTCCATACCAGATTTTTTCCAAATACTTTTCCCCATGAAATTTTCCTTGTATTTTTCCTTTTCTCTTTTTCTTGACAATTAGGCTGTCTTTTTCCTTACCAGTCTTTTTTCCAAACTGTTTTTCCCCACAAAATTTTCCTTGTGATTTTCCTTTTGTCTTTTTTCTTGACACTTGGCTAGTCTTTTTCTTCAGACATTTATCTTGACACTTGACCTCTCTCTTTCCATCCCAGACTTTTTCCAGTTTTTTCCCCTGAAACTTGGCCTGCGTTTTCCCTTACCAGTCTTTTTCCAGACAGTTTTTCCCATGAAAATTTCCTTTATTTTTCATTTTTTTATTGACAATTGGTCTGTCTTTTTCCTTACCAGTCTTTTTCCAAACCGTTTTTTCCCATAAATCTTGGCCTGACTTTTTCCATACCAGTCTTTTTCCAATATATTCTTTTTCCAAACAGTTTTTCCCCATGAATTTTTGCCTGTTATTTTCCTTGGCAGTCTTTTTCCATAAAGTTTTTTCCATGAAATTTTCGTTGTCTTTTTCCTTTCCAATTTTTCTTGACAATTGGTTTGTCTTTCTCCTTACCCGTCTTTTTCCAAACTGTTTTTCCCCACAAAATTTTCCTTGTGATTTTCCTTTTGTCTTTACAATTGGCCTGTCTTTTTCCATACCAATATTTTTCCAATCATTTCTTTCCCATGAAATTTGGCCTGTCTTTTTCCTTTTCTCTTTTTTCTTGACACTTGGCTAGTCTTTTTCTTCAGACATTTATCTTGACACTTGACCTATCTCTTTCCATACCAGACTTTTTCCAGTTTTTTCCCCTGAAACTTGGCCTGAGTTTTCCCTTACCAGTCTTTTTCCATACAGTTTTTCCCATGAAAATATCCTTGTATTTTTAATTTTTTTTTACAATTGGCCTGTCTTTTTCCTTACCAGACTTTTTCCAAACAGTTTTTTCCATGAAATTTTCCTTGTCAGTTTCCTATTTTTTTCTTGACACTTGGCCAGTCTTTTTCTTGAGACATTTATCTTGATACTTGACCTCTCTCTTCCCATAACAGACTTTTTCCAGTTTTTTCCCCTGAAACTTGGCCTGAGTTTTCCGTTACCAGTCTTTTTCCATACAGCTTTTCTCATGAAAATTTCCTTGTCTTTTTCCTGTTCTCTTTTTTCTTGACATTTGGCCAGTCTTTTTCTTCAGACATTTATCTTGACACTTGACCACTCTTTTTCCGTTCCAGACTTTTTCAAAACAGTTCTTTCCATGAAATTTTCCTTGTCAGTTTCCTTTATTTTCTTGACACTTGGCCAGTCTTTTTCTTCAGACATTTATCTTGACACTTGACCACTCTTTTTCCATACCAGATTTTTTCCAAATAGTTTTCCCCATGAAATTTTCCTTGTATTTTTCCTTTTCTCTTTTTCTTGACAATTGGGCTGTCTTTTTCCTTACCAGTATTTTTTCCAAACTGTTTTTCCCCACAAAATTTTCCTTGTGATTTTCCTTTTGTCTTTTTTCTTGACACTTGGCTAGTCTTTTTCTTCAGACATTTATCTTGACACTTGACCTCTCTCTTTCCATCCCAGACTTTTTCCAGTTTTTTCCCCTGAAACTTGGCCTGCGTTTTCCCTTACCAGTCTTTTTCCAATATATTCTTTTTCCAAACAGTTTTTCCCCATGAATTTTTGCCTGTCATTTTCCTTGGCAGTCTTTTTCCATAAAGTTTTTTCCATGAAATTTTCGTTGTCTTTTTCCTTTCCAATTTTTCTTGACAATTGGTCTGTCTTTTTCCTTACCCGTCTTTTTCCAAACTGTTTTTCCCCACAAAATTTTCCTTGTGATTTTCCTTTTGTCTTGACCATTGGCCTGTCTTTTTCCATACCAATATTTTTCCAATCATTTCTTTCCCATGAAATTTGGCGTGTATTTTTCCTTTTCTCTTTTTTCTTGACACTTGGCCAGTCTTTTTATTCAGACATTTATCTTGACACTTGACCTCTCTCTTTCCATACCAGACTTTTTCCAGTTTTTTCCCCTGAAACTTGGCCTGAGATTTCCCTTAACAGTCTTTTCCCATACAGATTTTCCCATGAAAATTTCCTTGTATTTTTCATTTTTTCTTCACAATTGGCCTGTCTTTTTCCTTACCAGTATTTTTCCAAACAGTTTTTCCCATGAAAATTTCCTTTATTTTTCATTTTTTTATTGACAATTGGTCTGTCTTTTTCCTTACCAGTCTTTTTCCAAACTGTTTTTTCCCATAAATCTTGGCCTGACTTTTTCCATACCAGTCTTTTTACAATATATTCTTTTTCCAAACAGTTTTTTCCCATGAATTTTTGCCTGTATTTCCTTGGCAGTCTTTTTCCATAAAGTTTTTTCCATGAAATTTTCGTTGTCTTTTTCCTTTCCTCTTTTTCTTGACAATTGGCCTGACTTTTTCCATACCAGTCTTTTTCCAATATATTCTTTTTCCAAACAGTTTTTTTCCCATGAAATTTTTTCCTTGCCATTCTTTTTCCATACAGTTTTTTCCCATGAATTTTGGCCCGTCATTTTCCTTGGCAGTCTTTTTCCAAACAGTATTTTCCATGAAATTTTCCATGTCAGTTTCCTTTTTTTTTTCTTGACACTTGGCCAGTCTTTTGCTTCAGACATTTATCTTGACACTTGACCTCTCTCTTTCCATACCAGACTTTTTCCAAATAGTTTTCCCCATGAAATTTTCCTTGTATTTTTCCTTTTCTCTTTTTCTTGACAATTATCCTGTCTTTTTCCATACCAATATTTTTCCAATCATTTCTTTCCCATGAAATTTGGCCTGTCTTTTTCCTTTTCTCTTTTTTCTAGACACTTGGCCAGTCTTTTTCTTCAGACATTTATCTTGACACTTGAACTCTCTCTTTCCATACCAGACTTTTTCCAGTTTTTTCCCCTGAAACTTGGCCTGAGTTTTCCCTTACCAGTGTTTTTCCAAACAGTTTTTCCCATGAAATTATGCTTGTATTTTTACTTTTCTCTTTTTTCTTGACAATTGGCCTGTCTTTTTCCTTACCAGTCTTTTTACAATACATTCTTTTTCCAAACAGTTTTTTCCCATGAAATTTGGCCTCTCTTTTTCCTTGCCAGTTTTTTTCGAAACAGTTTTTTTCCATGAAATTTTCCTTGTCATTTTCCTTTTCTTTTTTCTTGAAACTTGGCCAGTCTTTTCCTTCAGTCTTTTTTCTTGACACTTGACCTCTCTCTTTCCATACCAGACTTTTTCCAATTTTTCCGCCTGAAACTTGGCCTGAGTTTTCCCTTACCAGTCTTTTTCCATACAGTTTTTCCCATGAAAATTTCCTTTCCTTTTTCCTTAGCAGTCTTTTTCCAGTACATTATTTTCCCCATATATCTGACCTCTCTTTTTCCTTCAGTCTTTTTTTTTAAACTTGGCCTGTCTTTTTCTTACCAGTCTTTTTCCAAAACTTTTTTCCCATAAAATTTTCCTTGTCATTTTCCTTTTGTCTTGACACTTGGCCAGTCTTTTTCCTTTAGTCTTTTTTTGTGACAATTGGCCTGTCTTTTACCAATATATTTCCAATCTTTTATTTCCCATGAAATTTGGACTGTCTTCTTCCTTACCTGTCTTTTTCCAAACAGTTTTTTCCATGAAATTTTCATTGTCATTTTCCTTTTATCTTTTTCCTTGACACTAAGCAAGTCTTTTTCTTCAGACATTTATCTTGACACTTGACCTCTCTTTTTCCATACCAGACTTTTTCCAAACAGTTTTTTCCCATGACATTTTCCTTCTATTTTTCGTTTTCTCATTTTCTTGACAATTGGCCTGTCTTTTTCCTTACCTGTCTTTTTCCAAACAGTTTTTTCCCATGACTTATTTCTTGTGCTTTTCTTTTTCTCTTTTTTCTTTACAATTGGCCTGGCTTTTTCCTCACCAGTCTTTTTCCTATACATTCTTTTCCCCATATATTTGACCTGTCTTTTTCCTTGAGACTTTTTAAAAAACTTGTCCTGCCATTTCATTACAAGTCTTTTTCCAATACATTCTTTTCTCCATATATTTGACCTGACTTTTTCTTCAGACTTTGGTTATGAAAATTGGCCCATCTTTTTTCTTCTCAGTCTTTTTCCAAACAGTTGTTTTCCATGAAATTTTCCTTGTCATTTTCCTTTTATCTTTTTCCTTGACACTAAGCAAGTCTTTTTCTTCAGACATTTATCTTGACACTTGACCTCTCTTTTTCCATACCAGACTTTTTCCAAACAGTTTTTTCCCATGAAATTTTCCTTGTATTTTTCCTTTTCTCTTTTTCTTGAAAATTGGCCTGTCTTTTTCCATTCCAGTCTTTTCCCAATACATTCTTTTCCCCATATATTTGACCTGTATTTTTCCTTCAGACATTTTTTTTGAAAATTGGCCTGTCTTGTTCCTTACCAGACTTTTTTCAAACGGTTTTTTCTGATGCAATTTTCCTTGTCTTTTTCCTTTTTGCTTTTTTCTTGACACTTGGGCAGTCTTTTTCTTCAGACTTTTTTCTTGACAATTGGCTTGGCTTTTTATTTACCAGTCTTTTTCCAAACAGTTTATTCCATTGAAACTTGGCCTGACTTTTCCCTTACCAGTATTCTTCAAAACAGTTTTTCCCATGGAAATTTCCTTGTATTTTTCATTTTTCTTGACAATTGGCCTGTCTTTTTCCTTACCAGACTTTTTTCAATACATACTTTTCTCCATATATTTGACCTGTCTTTTTTGCTTCAGACTTTGGTATTGAAAATTTGCATGTCTTTTTCCTTACCAGTCTTTTTCCAATACATTCTTTTTCCAAACAGTTTTTCCCATGAAATTTTTTCCTTGCCATTCTTTTTCCAAACAGTTTTTTCCATGACATTTTCCTTGTCATTTTCTTTTTCTCTTTTTTCTTCACACAGCCAGTTTTTTCCTTCAGTCTTTTTTCTTGACACTTGTCCTGTCTTTCTCCTTACCAGTCTTTTTCTAATACATTCTTTTCCCCATATATTTGACCTGTCTTTTTCCTTTAGTCTTTTTTTTAAAATTGGCCTGTCTTTTTCCTTACCAGTCTCTTTACAAACTGTTTATTCCCATGAAATTTTCCTTGTCATTTTCCTTTTATCTTGACAATTTACCTGTCTTTTTCCTTACCAATATTTTCCCAAACATTTCTTTCCCATGAAATTTGGCCTGTCTTTTTCCTTTTCTCTTTTTTCTTGATACTTGGCCAGTCTTTTTCTTCAGACTTTTATCTTGACACTTGACCTGTCTTTTTCCGTACCAGACTTTTTCCAAACAGTTTTTGCCCCATGAAATTTTCCTTGTATCTTTCCTTTTCTCTTGTTCTTGACAACTGGCCTGTTTTTTTCCTTGCCAGTCTTCTCCCTATACATTCTTTTCCCCATATATTTGACCTGTCTTTTACCTTCAGACTTTTAAAAAAACTTGGCCTGTCTTTTTCCTTACCAGTCCTTTTCCAAACAGTTTTTTCCCATGACATTTTCCTTGAATTTTTCTCTTTTCTCTTTACAATTGGCCTCTTTTTCTTCAGTCTTTTTTTTTGACATTTGGCCTGTCTTTTTCCTTACCAGTCTTTTACCAAACATGAAACTTAGCCTGACTTTTTCCTTACTAGACTTTTTCCAATACATACTTTTCTCCATATATTTGACCTGTCTTTTTGCTTCAAACTTTGGTATTGAAAATTTGCCTGTCTTTTTCCTTGCCAGTCTTTTCCCTATACATTCTTTTCCCCATATATTTGACCTGTCTTTTTCCTTCAGACAATTTTTTAAAAATTGGCCTGTCTTTTCTTTACCAGTCCTTTTCCAAACAGTTTTTTCCCATGACATTTTCCTTGTATTTTTCTTTTTCTCTTTTTTCTTTACTATTGGCCTGTCTTTTTTCCTTACCAGTCTTCTTCCTATACATTCTTTTCCCCATATATTTGACCTGTCTTTTTCCTTGAGACTTTTTTTTTAAACTTGTCCTGCCTTTTTCTTATCAGTCTTTTTCCAATACATTCTTTTCTCCATATATTTGACCTGTATTTTTGCTTCTGACTTTGGTTTTGAAAATTGGCCCGTCTTTTTCCTTACCACTCTTATCCAAACCGTTTTTTCCCATGAACTTTGGCCTGTCTTTTTCCTTGCCAGTCTTTCTCCAAACAGTTTTTTTCCATGAAATTTTCCTCGTCATTTTCTTTTTCTCTTTTTTCTTCACACGGCCAGTTTTTTCCTTCAGTCTTTTTTCTTGACACTTGTCCTGTCTTTCTCCTTACCAGTCTTTTTCTAATACATTCTTTTCCCCATATATTTGCCCTGTCTTTTTCCTTCAGTCTTTTTTTTTTGACAATTGGCCTGTCTTTTTCCATACCAGTCTTTTTCCAAACCGTTTTTTCCCATAAATCTTGGCCTGACTTTTTCCATACCAGTCTTTTTACAATACATTCTTTTTCCAAACAGTTTTTTCCATGAAATTTTCCTTGTCTTTTTCCTTTTCTCTTTTTTCTTGACATTTGGCCAGTCTTTTTCTTCAGACATTTATCTTGACACTTGACCTCCCTTTTTCCATTCCAGACTTTTTCCAAACAGTTTTTCCCATGAATCTTGGCCTGACTTTTTCCATACAAGTCTTTTTCCAAACAGTTTTTTCCATGAAATTTTCCTTGTCAGTTTCCTTGTTTTTTCTTGACACTTGGCCAGTCTTTTTCTTCAGACATTTATCTTGACACTTGACCTCTCTTTTTCCATACCAGACTTTTTCCAAACAGTTTTTCCCCATGAATATTGGCCTGACTTTTTCCATACTAATCTTTTTCCAATACATTCTTTTTTCAAACAGTTTTTTCCCATGAATTTATTCCTTGCCAGTCTTTTTCCTAACATTTTTTCCATGAAATGTATTTGTCTTTTTCCTTTTCTCTTTTTTCTTGACACTTGGCCTGTCTTTTTCTTCAGACTTTTATCTTAACACTTGACCTCTCTTTTTCCGTACCAGACTTTTTCCAAACAGTTTTTTCCCATGAAACCTGGCCTGACATTTCCCTTACCAGTATTTTTCCAAACAGTTTTCCTCATGAAATTTTCCTTGTATTTTTCCTTTTCTCTTTTTCTTGACAATTGGTCTGTCTTTTTCCTTACCAGTCTTTTCCCAAAATTTTGCCTTGTGATGTTCATTTTGTCTTGACACTTGGCCTGTCTTTTTCCGTACCAGACTTTTCCCAAACAGTTTTCCCCATGAAACTTTCTTTGTATTTTTTCTTTTCTCTTTTTCTTGACAATTGGCCTGTCCTTTTCCTTACCAGTCTTTTCCCAATACATTCTTTCCCCCATATATTTGACCTGTCTTTTTCCTTCAGACATTTTTTTAAAATTTGGCCTGTCTTTTTCCTTACCAGTCCTTTTCCAAACAGTTTTTTCCCCATGATATTTTCCTTGTATTTTTCCTTTTCTCTTTTTTCTTGACACTTGGCCTGTCTTTTTCCTTTAGTCATTTTTCTTGACACTTGCTGTGTCTTATACCTTTCCAGTCTTGTTCCAAGTGAAACATTTTCCATTACATTTTCCCATTCTTCTTTTTTTTTTTTTAACTTGGCCTGTCTTTTACCTTACCAGTCTTTTTCCAAACAGTGGTTTCCCATGAAAGTTTCCTTGCTTTCTTTTTCTCTTTTTTCTTTACACTTGGCCAGTCTTTTTCCTTCAGTCTTTTTTCTTGACACTTGGCTTGTCTTGTTCCTTACCAGTCTTTTCCCAGTCTTTTCCCATGAAATATGGCCAGTCTTTTTCCTTACCAGTCTTTTTCCAAACAATTTTTTCCTATGAAATTATCCTTGTCTTTTTCTACTCTTTTTTCTTGACACTTGGCCTGTCTTTTGCCTTACCAGTCTTTTTCCAATACAGTCTTTCCCCCACGTGCTTGTCGTGTCATTTTCCTTTAGTCCTTTGCTTAAAATAGGCATGTCATTTCTTTTATTGATTTTTCTTGACACTTAGCCTGTCTTATACCTTACCAGTCTTGTTCCAAGTGAAACATTTCCCATAAATCTTTGTCTTTTCCCTATTTTCTTTTCTTTTCCTTTTTTTTTTGAAACTTGGCCTGTTTTTTTTCCTTACCAATCTTTTTCCAAACAGTTTTTCCATGACATTTTCCTGGTGAGGGGGCTGGGAGAGAGAACGGTTCCTATAAATAAACCCATGATCGTGCTCCAAGTGGATGGAGCTTCAGTGGGGGGAAAGGAAATCATCGAAGCCATGACCCCATTAGTCATAAACATGGGGGCTCACTGGGAAAGAATCTCCCTGACCACTTCCCCATCTCTGGTTATGCCATCCTGCTGGACATTGTATCAGATGCGTCTTCGGTTTCCCCCAAGTGCCTTTTCAAATCCCCTCTCTGATCTCTCAAGGGCAGAGTCTGCACTTTATTTTTATCTTTATTCTATTATCAATCCTGTAGAATTCAGATCACTTTGAACTCGGGTCTTCCTCTCCCCCCCTCCCCATTGAAACAGGAAAGTCTTCTGCACGTGGTTAGGGTAGTTCAGAAGGGGGGGGGGAGCCAAGCCTCTTTATTTTCTTGAAGGGGGGGGAGAGGAGCCAGGCAGAGAGCCTCTTTCTTTTCTTGGAGGGGGGGAGAAGATCGAAAAAGGCAGAGGAGGGAGGAAAACTCCAGGACCGACAGAAGTTGAGAGAAATTAGGGGCTTCTCCTTTAAGTCACACTTGTCACATGACCAGGTGTGACCTATCAGAGGTTCTCTACCATGGAGATTGGTTTCCCAATCCAGATTTTAAAATATATTGAGCATTAAAAGCACTCCAAGATATCGCACAATAAAGGTAGGGTCACTCCTTCAATCCTTCTTGCTGCAGAAGGAAAATTTAAATTACCCAAAATCCAAACAGAAATCGCATTCTGTGTAGAGGGCAGGGACTGAATTGATCTGGGGTTGGAATAAAAGCCCCGTGCAGTTTACACCCAGGTCACCCTGACTGCTGCTTCCTGTTTCTCTTCCCGTCCCTTTTTTCTCCCTCTCTCTGGGTGGGCTCCACTTAGTGTTGTTAAAAACATGAGTTGCCCTGATTGCTGCTTCCTCTTTTCCTTCTTCCCCCCTTTTCTTCCTCTCTGAGCGGTGGGATTCAGTGTTCTGGTTTGAAGTGTTAAAAACATGAGCAGATAGTCCAGCCTGCCTGGCTCCAGCAATGAGCACCTTCCCAGGTTCAAACATCTCCCCTTAGGAAAGGTTTCTGGCTCTCCCGGGGAGGGGGGGAGGTTCTACTCCTGTGCCTATAAAACCTGGGTCTGATCTACAAGCAGTATCACAGTCAATTTTCCTGTTCTACATATTGCCTTAGTCTGTGTTCATCTGTGGTTCATCAACGAACTTCATGGTGAAATGCTGGGCATTGGTAGTCACTGAGTTGGGGAACACGATCAAATTGACAGAATGAATGTATTCTTGGTGGGAGGAGCAGCGGAGGAGCTACGAGCTGGCGTTTTGCTCCGTATGAAGCTTATTTTGACTTTGAATCACTGAATAGATGAAGGCTGCAGGCTGCAAGGGTTCCAGATTTCAGTAAAGATAAATTTAGTTAAGACCTTCTTTGTTGGTTTAACTTGTCAGTTATCTCTTCTGATATGGGATCTACTAAACGCAGAAGGGAGGCAGAGGGACATTCTCCCCTGGCTTCTAAACAGCTGAACATTGAAAACTTTTTTCCTGTTCAAGTTCCTACCTCTAACAGATATTCCACTCTGTCTGATCTGCCTGATATTAATGACTCAAGAATTATTTCCACGGGATCCCAGGAATGTCATAACGACAATAATAATCTGAATTCCACGCAGCTTCCAGTTGAGAACTCAGTTTCCAACTTTAATTCTGCTGAGGAGCTGGAGTCAATGGCTAATATCTTACATCTTATTGCAAAAACTGTGGAGCTTTTATATAATAAACTAGATTTGCTTCATTCCAAGATAGACACTTAAATTATTAAAGCACCAGGCTCGGCAAGTAGTGGTCAAGGAGAAAATGCAATAAGCACATGATGGTGTGTCCTCAAGGAGCGATAGCCTTAAGGCGTCCATTAGGTTTTCACCCTTACTAGCTAGCAATCCGCCCAATTTCCCTGCTTGTGGTCAGCCCACAGATAACAAGGCTAATAATGACTCTCAGCTGGTCTTCAAGTCTTTATTCCCTGCAAAGTTTGTCTTACTGTTTGTCATTACAATGGGAAACATATTCCATGGAATAGCAAACGAATGACGATTAGACATCTGAGTGAGTAGTTAAGTATTTCTCAAGTTGACTTAACATCAGTAGAAGTTTTGAATAAGTACAATCAGATTCAAAAGGTTCTGCTTACTTTTAAAGGACCAAACATACCATCTTGGCTACTACGATGTAAATCTTTCCTAGCATCAAAAGGAATTTTTCCTGTTTGAGTATTTAGAAATGTTAGTGCAGCCGCTTTTGTCAAATCTCAAAAATGTGGCACGATTTAAGCTTAATGAAAAAGACCAAAAAGGGGATGTGAGACACAGTTGTTCTTATATAGGAGGGGATGGAGAGGCCATAGATAGACCTTCAGCCCCACTCATTGACCTTAATGCCTCTTCAGTCTCCATGGCCATCTTACCAAGTGCTGCAACAAATGATCTTCTGGATCTCTTTCCAACAAATGAGGTGGGTAAGATTTCAGTGGAGTTATCTATGCTGAAACTGAGAGATCCAATAGCACTCTCATTGCAACCCTTGCTCACTACATCAGAGGAGTGTGCCAACCATCTGAACAGCTGTGCTAATAACAAGAACTTGGATCCATTCCATCCCATTCAGCCTACAACTGTTCCCTCCTCTTCAAATCTTGCGTCAAACTTAGTTTCAAATGGCTGCATTTTCAACGACCCTCTAAAGACTCTGGATCAGATTGAAGAATCAGAGTGACTAGCTGCTAGACAGTCTGTTCAGGAATTTTGGCTCATCTTATGGAATATTGCTGGTTGGAAAGCCAAAATTCATGACACTGACTTTATCAATTACTTAAATTTTTTTGATTGTATTTTACTTCAGGAAACCTGGATTGCATCTGATTTGAATTTAAAGGCGTTCATTGTTCATAATTTGCCAGCATACAAAGTGTGCTTGAAAGGTCGTTTAAAAGCAGGCCTTGCCGTGTTATTTAAACCTTATTACTCTATTGTTTTTCTTGACTCTTTGCCTCCTTGTGTTCATGTACTCTCTGTCCATATTTTGGAACCCTTTATATTATAATCAATGTTTATTTTCCATCCACCATCGATAAGAGCCCTTTGCTTACCTGGGACAAGCTTTCTGAATTGGTACTGTGCTTGGAAAAAATATATCCACGGGGTTATTTCATTCTTTTGGGAGATTTTAATGCCTGGATTGGTCCTAACAATTCTATTATTGGTACACAAATGGGCTATACTAATGATGCTAATATTCCCATTGTTCTTTCTATGGAGCTACACTCCAAGGATAACATCATTAACAAAGCTGGCCTTAATTTAATGGAATTTTGCATTATGCATAATATAGTACTGTTAAATGGACCTTCCTCTTTTGCTTTTGCCAGTGAATTCACTTTTGTTTCCGCTCGGGACTGTAGTGTAATCGATTATTGCATGTGTTCACCTGCAGTATTAGCCAATGTTAAGTCCTTTGTCATTGGCATGCGAACAGAAAGTGACCATCTTCCACTAGAATTGGTATTATATCAACAAGAAGGTCACCTTGCCAGTTTCCTCAGTCAAATTGACCAGGACTCTGGGATTATATTAAAAAGGATTAGATGGTCCCGCCAAATTGAGGAGAATCTTCTTCTGGCTCTTGATACAGAACCTTTTTCAAGACTCAGAACAAAGCTGGCTAATGCACACTCATATGAGGAGGCCATCTTGGTGTACACACAGTTGATTGATTTGTTTGGCCCCTTGGGTCAGCCTGTTTCTTCCTCCTGTTCTAGACCTTCATCTTGGTTTGACCCAGAATGTCATAAGGAGAAGAAAAGATTAAGGTCTCTTTTTAGAGAATCCCGCATCTCTAAATGACTCAGACCTGTTGAAAAATTATTTTGCACAGAAAAAGTCTTTTCAAGTTATTACTGAGACAAAAAAGGGAATTTAAAAAAAAATAGATGGGAACACCTGTTATTAGCCCTAAAATCTAACAACTCCAAAACTTTTTGGAATTCGATTGCTGGTCAGTTTGGCTCTAAGTCTGATTGCCCTTCTTTTAATATCTCACCCCAAATCTGGACTGACCATTATTGTGCTATCTTTAATGTGCTATCTTTAACAGCCCTAACTAAGAACTCGGATACAGTACCATCTAGTATCCCCAACCGGCTCCCGGTGAGTTCCAATAAAATCTTGGCGTTAATTGATTAATTAAAAGTACGTAAATCCCCTGGACCAGATGGCCTTCCTGCTGAGATCCTGAAAAAATTCTCTTCCTGGTGGTCCCTCCCCTTGCCAACCTGTTTACTCTTATAGATCACTTTGGAATAATTCCAGATTCATGGCTCAATTCAATCATCATCCCAATTTTTAAAAAAGGTAATCCAAACCTTCCTGAAAATTTTTGCCCAATTAGTCTACTTTCTATAGTGGGCAAACTTTATGCAAAACACCTCGAATTGCAGCTTAGTACATGGATGCATTTTTTGGGAATTATTGGCCCACAACAAATTGGTTTTACCAAGGGAAAATCCACTTTAG
Source organism: Paroedura picta (assembly GCF_049243985.1). Taxonomy (NCBI): domain Eukaryota; kingdom Metazoa; phylum Chordata; class Lepidosauria; order Squamata; family Gekkonidae; genus Paroedura; species Paroedura picta. The sequence goes on along the minus strand of NW_027518633.1, from coordinate 1,371 downwards.
ATCATTGTTTGCTTTTAGCTTCTTTAGCCACAAAATACATGAGTCTCGGAACAAAAAACCTATTCGTTGCATTCATGAATCTGAAAAATGCCTTTGACTCAGTCCCAAGGGAGGCCCTTTGGGAAAAACTGAAGCATCTTAATATTGACCCACGCTTACTGTTTCTACTCAGGAAACTCCATACTGGCAATGTATGTCAAGTTAAATATTCTGCTCAGGGCCACTTAACTGCCAAAGTGCCTGTTACGAAAGGAGTGAAACAAGGTTGTGTTCTTGCCCCACATCTTTTTAATTTGTATTTGTCTGACTTGGTCCAGAATTTTGATCAGATCCATGGGCACCCTCCAAAGGCTGGCTCCCGTGCAATACCCCTGTTATTATATGCAGATGATACAGCCATCCTCTTGTACTCAAGAGTTGGTCTTATAAGATTTGAGTAAGTGTTTTTACTGAAATTGTCAGAGCAACTCTTTACTGATCAATTTCTTGAAATCTAAAATTTTAGTTTTTTCTAAGGGGCTTTTCGCATGCCTTCAAAATCGCACAATGGTTGCCAATTGAAAATGCTACTGATTTGCCATTATGCACAACGTCGTTGACAATCTGCCACACACCTGAAACCGATCCGCAAAAAGCGCTTCCTTGTAGCGCTTTCAGGGAAATCCCCAAAAGTGGATTCACCCTCCGGAAAGCGCTACACTCCTGCAACCAATCTGCAACACTAGTGGGAAAGTTCTGTGCATTACCATTGTTGTGGTTTCTACAAAGTCCCTCCCCCTGGCTCTCTCCTCTGATCTTCCGGCAAAGCGATCGCCATTTTTTTTTCTCCGAGTGAGCGAAGTTCAACCCACCAGCAAGCCTGTCTAGAGGCTTCCCCGGCTTCAGTCCCTCCCCAGAGCTGTTTAGTCACTAAGCACAAACAACAGAGAAGCCCGTTTGCTGATGTATTTTCCCTTTATTTTTTACACTGTTTTCGGCCGAAAATCGGGCCCGTGAGGGGGGGGGATTTTTTTTTTCACTTGGGGGGAGCGTGGCAACGATGAAACGACAGCTCAAACACACCTGCCAGCTGATGGGTCTCTCCGTTGCAACGAATCAACACATATTCGTTGCAATGGGTGTTTTTTTTTTTAAACCTTTCTTAAAGGGAAAGGGGCTGTTTGGGAGCATGCTAACGGCTGCCCATTGGCTGCTTGACGGCCAGGGGCGGGACGAGCTCGGCAATAGCGCTTGCTTTCTAGCGATTTTTGCTGAGACCGGAAGCTTGTGGGAAACGATAGAAACGCAACTGGATTCCACTACAAAGTCAGGTATGCATAATGACGAATTCCACTATTTTAAATGGCAATTTTTCGTTCTGCAAACAATTTG
>NW_027518632.1:0-97896 GCF_049243985.1 Paroedura picta | reverse complement strand
CCATTCCTGAGTGCCTTCTCCTCCAACCGGCTTGCCTGTCCAGTGGCCAGCCAATTGCCTCCTATCCCCCACCCTTGTCCACCCCCTCCTCCTTCCACTTCCCTCTGAGGTTCAGAGGTTGGAGATCCCTGCTGCGTGAGAGCTGCCCCTGTTGAGTTCCCTTCCCAGGGGCCTCCAGCCTGTAGCCTTTTCAGGACCTGGGGGGAGGGACAGGCCATCCGCAGAGTTCTTCCACACACCCCTCCAATCTAGCACCTGCTGTATTCCTGAATGCAATGGGCTTTGTCCCTAGTTTGTTATATATCTAATTTGGCCTATAGCTTGTCAACAAAAAATGACAGCTCTTCTTTTAGGTTCATCAAATATTGCTGCAGTTGTTTTGGCAAGAACAATCTGGCCTGTTTATTTCATCATACATACTACCATTAAATATGGCACACGTAGGAAACTCTAGGGTTGCCTAGCGGAGTAAAAAGTGGTAGAGTCCCTAGTATAACATATTTTCAAGGATAATTAAATGTTAATAATTTTCAGAACAATTAAAATGCTATAATCTTTTGGATGACAGTACATTATTAAATAGCTTGGTGTTTTCAATGTTATAAAATTTAATTTATGAATATACAGCTATAAATGAGACATTTAATAAAAGTAAAATAAGATTAAAGGATGAAGTAAGAATTGTGTATATTTCAATGTTTCTACAATTTCCATGGCTTCAGAATTTCCAGACATTTTAGGTCTCTAAACTTTGAGATATGCAGGAAATATAACAATTGAACTGGCCAGTATCCAAACATCAGCTCCCTGATGATTTACCATTTCCTTACTCATAATATAGTTCTCCATGATGACTACTATTAGAAACTGGGCATTATGCCAGTTAGAATTTATAAAGGCCAAAACCCCATGACCTTGTAGTGAAGAAAAAAAGTGAGACAACTCAATTGTAGGGCAAACTTGGTGCCAGAGAAGCCTTGGAATCTATCTGGTAATGCCACTACAATATATAAAAACTGGGCCAAACTAAAGCTGAACTACAGAGATCGGATTTCCTAAAGTGCAGGAGTGTGGGTTTCTGAACTGGGAACTATGCATAATGGTTTGTTTTTTGAAGTTGTACAGATATGGAAGGGGAATAAAAAACCCTTTCTCTAAAAACAGCAGAAGGACCAGGTGATGTTTTGATCAGCAGTTTGTTTTTAAACTCTCCCACATCTCCTAAATCTCTAGGGAGACTTTACTCATGAAAATAGAAAACATAACAAAAAACTCTTCTGCTCATAGGAAGACTGGATACAGATGTAACATGCAGGACATATCTGGAAGTGCCTTCATTGCATTCAATCCAAACATTACCTTCCCCACAAAGATTAAGCTCTATGGTAGGGCAGAGGAAAGGTTTTTGCAAGTTTACAGTGATGGCCAGTTGGCACTTGTAATGTTATGAAAACATCTCTCTTTTTTCTAACACAGAACAATTTATGTTAAGTAAGTGCATATTCCACCTGAAGCCTGAATGGAGGAACAAGACATATGGTCAAACCAGAAGAGTTGGGTTTTATACCCCATTTTTCACTGCCCAAAGGAGTTTCAAAGCAGTTTACAATTCTTCCTTTCTCCACCAACAGACATCTTGTTGGGTAGGTGAAGCTGAGAGAGGTTCTGACAGGACTGCTAGGTATCAGGGCTGTGATGAGCCCAAGGTGACCCATCTGGCTTCAGCTGAAGGACCACAAAATCAATCCCGGCTCTCCATATTAGAAACTGCCGCTCTTAACCACTATGCCATGCTGGTGTAGTTTGATTTCACTGGTATGTGTATCTTTCATTCAATCTATTAAGCTAAAAGTCAGGCTAAAATTGGGGTTGCTCCACCATCAAATAGCAGTACACATTTTAAATGTTAAATGATTTTTCATTGTCACAAATGGTAAATAATCTTTTCAAACAGCTAGCTTGGGGATTTCCTCAATTTAACAGTGAGTGCCATGTATGAGGAAGAAGGAGGGACAACTATCTGGCAGATGTGAATGCAAAACCAAAAGCTCCCAGCTGCGTATCTGACTGGTAACACTAGCCAATGAAAGATTCAAAGTACATGGAGAAGTGGTGGTAAACTGTACAATCCAGAACTTGATTGAAAGAAGGCGGGGGGACATAGAAGTATCCTTTGTTGTTTTTAGTATATTTTGAAAAGTTAAGAAAGGGCATCACCACTTCCAAAGCAGGAGTGTTCAGCACCCATAACAAACAAGCTAGTAAAAAGATATAATTTCACCTCCTTTTTATGTCTGCAAAAATGTCACAAATTCCAGATCAATATAATACCCAGTATTCCATCATAATGCCTATCTGTTAGTTTCTGCTTTCTACAGCTCTGCTGCGACTGGCTCCTCTCTCAGAAATGTGCCCCAGGTGCCAACAGAAACAGCAAGGGAGGGTCGCAGCCAAAGTGGCCAGCCTTGGCAGTCTGCTCAGAAGCCGCAAAAGGGCTAGCTGGAGGGGGCGGGATAACACTCCCAAAAGATAGGGGAGTCAAGGCTGTGATGCCCCACCAGCCATGATGAGGCAGTAACACAACAGGCATCTCCAACAACAGCAGGGAAGCCTGCATAATGAAGCACACACAATTTACCTTGCCCCATACCACCTGTTCCCTCATCAGGAAACCTCAGGATGGAGGTGCATTGAGGTGAGGGGAAGAGAGTCATAGGCTAGTGAGTTAATAGTGGCTGCATGGTCACAGTGATTATCAAGAAAATACAGAGAGCAGGATTCCCGAGACACTTGGCTAGTGGGAAATGTCTTCAACCGCAAATATCCGGGGGAGGGGGGGAAGACACTAGGGGACATCTCAATCAATAAAATCTGGCCCCCCTCATAGAATCATAGAATAATGGAACTATTATTGTTCCAGGACCTCATGGGTCATCTAGTCCAACCCCCTGCACTATGCAGGACACTCACAACTCTCAAGTGGTTAGACAACAGTAGGGGAAACTTTCCAGCACGTTCAGAAATGAGAATCTGGAAGACTGTCAAGGACTTTGGAGCCAATATAAACAGAACCAAACAATACTTGCACTTTCTCCACCAGAAGATAAGCTATTTTTTGTCTTGGAAAAGGAAACAGCCAATAAGTTAAGGTGGGAGGAAGTCCCAGAATGGGTTAGTGGCAAGGATTCCCTGAAAAGGAAACAAAGCTTTGCAGAAATGCGAAATATATGGGTTCATAGGAGGAACGCCAGGCAACTGGGCAAACAAACAGCTCTTTATTGGTGATCTCAGCAGTGAATATATGTTGTAGAATATATGTATATGTTGTAGTGAATATATGTTGTCCAGAAAACCCCCCACTAAGCAGACAATAGAATTCCCTGCCTGTGTGCAGGATTGGCCAGATTAGCACTGATTGCTTTAAACTGATAGGCTCAGGCAGACTGGATCTTCACCGCACATTGGCCAGTTCCTGCCTCAGACCTCAAGCTCAGCCCTGGGCAGACCCACTTACACAACAAGTAAAGGCCCCCACCTATACTAAGTTGCCACCTGAAGGGAACCTGGAGGTCAGTTGGGTCCTGCTCAAGTGAAGAATTCTGCAACATTTCCAGGATTCTTATAACGGCACAACCACCAGCAACAAGCTCTCTTCTCCCCCTCCAAACCTGACACCTATACTGTTGAGCTTTGCGCCAGTGGAGAGGTGAATCACAATTACACTATTTTCACACAACCCTTTTCACAATATGGAGTACCTGAGAATGGCTAGTGTGTTATTTGCAGCCTAACATTAAGAAATACAATTTTAAAGAAACATCTGGAAGGCAACCACTGAATGGCTGCTCATTGAAAGGGCACACAGGGTGGGTTTGGGACCTTTTTTCTCTCCTGTACTTTCCCCTGGACTGCCCAACTGGCAGAATCCAAGAGAAGAAATGAGGCTTTTTCTCTCAATTCCCACTGGACTTTTGAGAAACAGGGCATCTCTGCTTTCTATGACCGGCCAGGACAAAGGCAGAGACAGCCCCTCCCCCTCAGTTCTATGCACAAAGGACAGGATTTGGAGGAAGAAGTTAATGTCAACCACTGAGTTTTGAAAAGATCCAGGTGAAAGCTGCCTTTCAAAGGCCCCGAGCTTTTTGCGGACCCAGCTGACACAGCAAGTTCAAATGCCCACTTAAACAAATGGACGAGCAGAAAGCACTGGCTGTTTTGTAAGCCAGTCCAAGCAGAGACAGCAATCCCTTTATTTGCAAGGCAGCGGCTCTGCCGGCCCCCATTCTCTCCCGCACAGCTGGAGTCTTCCAAGGCCATGAAGACATTCCAGCGCAGAAAGAGACGAAAGGCCACGTGAGGCGGCCGGGGAAGTCCAGCTCTAGGTTTGCAGTCACAGCCCGGGAAAGAAAACCGCACACGAGGAAAACAGGCTCATCCCCACTAGCCTGCTTCATGCTTGGCAAAATGGGCCTAGAGAAACGGAAGAGAGCTCGCCTTCGGCAGCATCTCCGAACGGAGCCCGGCTTCCGAAAAGCAACACCCCCCCCCCCCCCCATGCCTTCGGCGACCAATCACTCCTATATGTTATTAACCCCTTCCTAACAATCTATACTATGAAGCGGCTACGGCTGGGCGGGCGGCAGATCCACAAAGGGGCTCCCTTAAAGTGAGCGCTGCCTCCCAAACAGCGCGAGGCCCCTTCTCCTTAACAGAGGAGGGCTTAATCTCGCGAAAGGAGCCGCCGCGGGGAAAGCAAAGGGAAAGTGCCCCCCCCCCCCGGCGCAAGCCAGCAAAGCAGAGCCCGGCACAAGGATCGGGGGAAATCGCCCCGGAGAATATGCGAGCAGAGGGGAGCCGCGCTGGCCGTACTCCCCTGAAAGAGAGCGGGGGACTGGGGGAAGACTGACAGCAGGGCAGAGCGGCCCCCAACCTCGGCTCGGCGAAGGGACTGGGGCAGCGGTGGGGTGGGCTGGCTTAGCGCGTACCGACCTTCTGCCGCCGCCAAGCGTCTCAGTCCCCGGGCGGGCGGCGAGCTTCCTCCTTCTCAGGAAGGGGCGAACCGAGAGGAGGCTCTGTGAGCCCGCCCGCCCGGAGAGCTTCCTTGCGCGCGGCTCGGGGCACTTCCTGCTATCCCATCGAGGCCGGCAGGCTGGGAGAGGCTTCGGGCACAATTAACAGCCTCCACCCCGTTGGGTAGGAAAAGCAAGGGCCTTCCCTCGAGCCAGAAGGGAGGCGCGCCCGTCCCTCTGCCCAGCGCCATCAAGCCCAGCTGAGGCGCGGTTCTTTGGAAGCCTCGCTGGGTTCGCGTAAGAGTGCGCAGGAGCCTGTGTGCCCTTTTAAGCGCCTTCCCCGAGGTACTCATGGCTGTAGGGGATGTCGCTCATGGCCACGGAGGGAAAGCCGCGGGGACTGATGTTTGCCAAGCGTGCCAAACACAACTCCCACTCGTTGTTCAGCCGGCCATTGCGCCGCGAGCACTCAGCCTGCACCAGCAAGCCCGTCCCCCATTCCTGGACAGTGGGAGCGCCTGCGACACGGCCGCCTTCCCCTCCCATGCTCAAGGGGTCACATGCATGCGCAAGGCATGTAGGGAGAAGGGGCACGTGGAGTCGAGGGTGCCCTAGAACCGCTAGCTCCTTAGAGGGAATTGGCCTAAGGTGACCAGATTGTCCCACTTTTGGAGGGGCATCTGGGGGCACCTGGCAAATTAAGTTTATATATATATGTATATGTATATATATATATATAACATTACTATAGACCAGTTTTTAAATCAAGAACCCCCCCCCCCCGGGTCAATGGTGTCCCACTTTACCAATGTTAAAATCTGGTCACCTTAAATTGGCCGCACCTCACTGACAGCCTCCAGGGACTTGCTGGGTATCGCCTGGCAGTCACTAATCTCCAGGGAATAGAGATCAGGTCACCTCGAGAAAATGGCCACTTTGAAAGGTGGACTCTATAGCACTATATCCTGATGGAAGTCCCCCCCCCCCAACCCATTCCTCTCTGACAAGCTGGTAGGCAGAACATGTGTATTGAGGAGGCTGTCGGTTCATTTCTTGTTTACCAATTTTTTACTTGAGAATTTAGGTCGATCACATGGGATAGCACATGGCAATAAGACAACACGAAGAATTTAGTAATGCAGTAGGACTAGGCTTACTAAATGCAAAACAAAGGTATCAAACATGCCCTGTGAAGCAATGCAGAAAACGGAATTACAAAAAAATGTGCATGAAAGAACATAACAAGAAATCAGTGTATTGCAAACACTGGCAAGACTACTGTACTGCATAAACTTTATAAAAATGCCCTCCCAAGCAACTGTGAGTATGCAGAATTAAATGTGAGCCTTCTTCCAGTTACTGACACTAAATGCCACCTTTTCCCTGGAAATAACAAACTCAAGGCTTCAAACAAATGGGAAATATCAGCAACTCAACATATCAAAACCAGAGTCCAGTGGCACTTTAGTCTGAGGAAGAGTGTTTACACTAGAAAGCTCACGCTTGAATATATCTTTGTTGGTCTTAAAGGTGCCACTGGGCTCTGGTTTTGTTTTGTTGTGCCGCTTCAGACCAACACGGCTATCCACATGAATCTCAACATATGTTTGGTTGCGGCTCCCATTCCGTCAACTACATAAAACAAAATGGTTCAAGATGGTGTTTCAGAAAAGGTAATAGAGCTTTAGGATAAAAATGATTCAGGAAGGAGCCTTTATAAAATGATCAGGACGGAATTGTATCACGGTATTCTTTCCTGTATGTACTTTCCTGCTCTTACTGCATTTTCTACCTTTGTAAAAGTTTGTTTGATGCACCATTTAGCTATTTTTGCTGTTTCAACTTGCTGTAACCCTAGTCTTACTGCATCATTAGATGTTTCATGTGAATTACTGCACTGACTTACACTGTGTAATCCACTTTGAGTCTCAGTGAGAAAGGGAAACTATAAATAAAATAAAATCAGACTGAACTGGATTCTTTTCTACATAACAAACATAGGGTCAAAAAACAGTGGCATAATCTTAGGTGCCCACAGGTTTCCCAGCAACTTTCCATCTTCAGAGCAACACTACAACCTTCTTCTGTGAATAAGATTCCTGTGGGTTAGCATATATCCTGTTCTTTACTTTCTTCTGAGTCTGCTACAATACCTTTATCCTTTCCTTCCTTATCTCTCTGCTTTACACCAACATTTTGCTTCCCCCACCTCTGCAGATTTTTAAAATTAGGACTCCAGCCCTGCTAACCTGCTAATTCTGTTGAAGCCCATTGCACAGAGGGACACTGTTGTACCCTAACGCTAATTGGAGGGAAATGGCAAATGATTGATGGGGGATCACTCCCTTTTGCACTCCCCTTGGCTAAGGGCCTGCTCTCCCAGTTCCAACTCTCCCAACCTCCCAAAAAAATCTCCAGGTTTTTCCCAACCCAGAGCTGGTATCCCTATACGCTGTTGTGACCAGGGACATATTCTTCTCAGTTTCCAGGGGGGGGGGACAAGCTTTGTAATCTATATCTATTATTAAATTTATATTTCCAACACCCATATGCAATCAACAATCATGTGGTTTTAAATATGACTTTTTCACTTTCAATAGTTTTAATCTCAAAGGCAGCAGACAGGAAAGATGTCACAAACTCCTTCAATGAGACAATCTGAGTAAATATTTCATTCATGCATGAAATGCATCTCAGAATACTCCTTCCCCCTCTCTTTTCCTCACAATTTAGGCTGATATAGATTACCTTTAATGGCATAAAATTAAAATAGATACAGATAGCCAGAATTCCAATGAACATAGGTGGTATAAAACCTGATGCACACTGTAGCATTTTTTACAAACAAAAAATGAAATTTTAACATTGAGCAAGTACATTGGCAACTTTAGGCAGTAGAGCATGATTCTTTTACTTGAGCAGAGCTTTAAGGATTGGCCGTTCATTCCTGCAGTTGAACCTTAACTTGGCTATATAGAACTGAATCAGGGTTTGTTGACTCTGTCAGACAAGGGTGGAGGCAAAAATTTAGGCTGAGTATATGACTGGCCCAAGGTCACAATGAACTCCAGTCTCCCCAACCTTAGAGCAACACTCTCACAACTACATAACTCAAATGTAATATTCAGTATTAATATTCAAATGCACCCCAGAATCCACAGTAAACCCACAGTAAGGACTGGCTTCTCTAACCCTGATCTGAAATTATGGGAGCTTTTGATTGAAGTAGACTCCAGGTCAGCAGAATCACCTTATTTTATATATTTTATCCCCCCTTCCCCATACAGGCACACAGAAACAACAAGAAGCTAATCCCATCTCTCCCATTTTCCCCCTCTAAAGTTGTAATTGTCAGGATACCAAAATCACCTTAACTTCTAATACATTGTCTGTTTTGATGATCCACAGGTTGATCCACAGGGGTTTTAGGAATAAGGTAAGGCAGCAGAGGGGTGCTCCTATGTGACAATGTAAATGTTCCCAATCTCAGAGAACGAAAGCAGGCTTTTTATGAACAGAAAGGATGAGGCTGCACAGTTTAAGCCTAAACAGCTTTATGATGCTACTTGGCAGCTCAAGGCAGGAAGCTTACATTCCACTTTCCCCATAGCTCTTCCACCAGGCATATGGCTGAGGCCAGGCCAAACAACCAACATCTGCAGGGCCCCTGCCCCTCCCCTCCCCCCAGAAACCCACTAAGGTTCCTGAACCTGCTCGAGTTACCACTGTTTATGTTATGATACACTGTTATGTTATACTGTCACCCAGTTTATCAATGAATAATATTGTTATTATATGTATGGTTTCATGTATAGTTTCAGTTATATGTAAACCACTCTGAGCCTTCGGAGAGGGCGGTATAAAATATGAATAAATAAAATAAATAAATAAATAAAATAGTTTATACCCCTGATTGTAGTAGTCCCTTTTGTCATCAAGGATCTTAAAATATATCTTAAAATATAATTATCAAAAAACAATTTATCCTTCATGGTCACAGCATTTGAACAAAGAGCTTTTTCTTCTATCTGGGCTTTGAATGTATCATAATCAGACACATAAGGTCTATTAACTAGTATGCTCAGCCAAATAACATGCTCTAGAAATTGGGCCACTGCTACAGTAGATTTGAAGTACTTCTACAGTAAGTATGTCTGCTTTAAAAACAATACCCCCCCAAAAAAAACAAACAAACAAACATGCACACATTAAAACAGGCTTTTCTACTTTTCCTTCATGGAAGAACATTGCATGTTTTAAAAAACAAGGTCATTCATTTGGATTTCACTTTATTAGAGGTCAAAGTATGTAAAACTCTTTCAACATGTTGAGGAATCTTACTTGCCTTGGAACCTTACTCATTATGGTCTAAGTTTCATTTCCTCCTGCAGACAATCACCTGACACACTTAAGCTTCCTTTTTCCCCACATTATTTCAGACGATTCCATTATATCACTTCATTTCCCGTATCTTGACTGCTATTTCAGTACACTCAATCACACTGATTCATTGTCATGGAACTTCATCAGACAGGGAGAGCTAAAGAGCAACTACCCTACATGCTGCCTTAAACTGCTCAGAACGTAGCAACTATGAACCCCACCATCTCTGTTCATCATGTCTCCTGCTCAATCAACTTCATACATAACAGCTCTCTAGAACATGCAAATATTTAGGCTTCAAATGGAGTTGCCTCTTACATGTAAGCCAGGGTCCCCAGAGGAGGGGGGGGGGGGAAGGGGTTGCAGTGGAGAGGCTTCCTTTTGAAAACAATCATGAACTTTGTAAGAGACTACATCTCTAGCTCCTTACAGCTGGGTTCCCCAACACGGTGCCCACCAACCCCATTCCTGATGCCCATGGGTCAAATGGGGGTTTTGCTCAGCCACTTTCTGGTTGCCCCACCACTCTGTGACAGAATTCTAAAGATGTCCAGGCTCAAAAAGGTTGGGGCACCCTACCTTAGAAATGGCAGGTGAGTGGAAATACCAGAAAAACATTTCTATACATCATAGGCCCTCCAAGCTGTGATCAGTTTAAAAATCTTACTTTTTACCCTCCTTGGACTCAATGCTGCTTCATTTCAGCTATCTTTGTACCCCCTCTTTTCTTTAAGGGAAGAGGGTTCAAACAGGCTCTACCAACAGGCTTTTCTACTTGTCCTTCATGGAAGCACCAAAGGGCCAATTAGTGTTCCCTGAGCCTCATGTATTCAGAAAGCACACCTCATTTCCTGAGAGGTCCTGCTGACATTCCCTTCCATACAATAAGATTCAGCTCTGTTACACACCAACAGGATGAAGAAGCAACTGTAAGCTTTGACTCAAGAACTGAGCTTCATCTCACTGAACATAGCACAGTAAGCAAAGGGGAATAAGTTTTCCCTGTGCCAACCCATCAGTAGCTAAACACCTAAAAGAGAAACCATAATCATTTCTCAAACTAAGATCCTTGCACAGAATGAATGCAATTCCCTTCCCAACCCATTCAGAGATACTAAACAAATCCCTTCCCCCTTCCATTTCACAAGGCTTCTAACTGCAGACTGCAAAAGGAGAGCCACTGATCCCAAGAGTCCATCTTTGTAGTGGAAACAGCCCTGTCTGAATAGAGAATTCAAATTTCATATTAAAAAAGAAGCTTGTGATACTGACCTTTCAAAATAAAGCGTAGCATGGATTTTTGTCTTCGGGAATTCTTGCTTATGTCATAAAATGTGCTGCACGGGGGTAGCCAGCATGTCAAGAAGACTTACATAAACCATCCCTTTCACCTAACAGGTACCAAATTCTGCCATAAGCATTCAAAATAATACAGGCCCCATTGTTCAGCCCCATTTCCTAGCTCCTTGGGCTCGGCTCGCCAAATGGAACACAAAAGGGATATTAATTCCACAAAAGTCCCTTTTACTAGGAAAGGTTATCAAGCAAAAAAGATAAAGAAAAAAGTTGAATTCCCCAGTTCTTGACTTTCCCCTTTACCAACTTTTCTCATCCAATATCTTTACAGTGCCCTCAATGCCCCCCACCCCCACGGCTTTCTCATCAGCCAAAAGGGGGAAGCATGCTAGCAACACAATTTGGCCTGACAAAAAAGGCAAGCAAGGGCTATGTCCAGCACAGTTTGCATACAGCTTCTCCCCCACCTCAAGACACAGGGAAACAAACAGTGAATCCATACACTTTATTGGAGACTTGGGTCTGACTGGACTTGCTGGTTAGGATGCGCAAAGGCTAACGTAAGTGCTCTGTCATCGGTACAAGTAATCAGCCTGTATGTTAGCAGCAATCTCAGCTTCCCACTTGTCACCATTGTTCAGCAGCTTCTCTTTGTTGTACAGGAGCTCTTCATGCGTCTCAGTGGAGAACTCAAAGTTGGGGCCCTGCAGAAAGAACTGAGGTCACATCAAGCCTCATATACACATATACAGAGAGGACCTTCTCCACCCAACAGGTAAGGATTTTGCTTACTTTCTCCGTCTCAGCTCAGGCTTCCAGACAACAAATCTGGGCAGAAATCTACAGAGCGGTACTAAACACACCACACCCATCAACCCATTCACCTCCACGATGGCATCCACTGGACAGGCTTCCTGACAGAAACCACAATAGATGCATTTAGTCATGTCAATATCATAGCGTGTAGTCCTCCGGCTGCCATCTGCACGGGGCTCTGCCTCAATGGTGATTGCCTGTAAAGAGGACAGCAAGAGGCGTAACTTACTGACATGCAGTATTCCGCAAACATGGGCAACAAAATTTGATTCCAATGGCGCTTTTAAGACCAACAAAGATTTATTCAATGCATGAGCTTCCGTGTGCATGCAGACTAGTTGGTCTTCAAGGTGCCATTGGACTCAAATTTTGTAAAGCCCCAGGATGTATGTGAAAAGCTGTTATTTCAAATAAGAACAGCTGTTATTGCCTGTCTTTCCCTGTACTATGAAAGAGTATTCCCTCAGGCATTTCCACAGTAATACACTTAGTGAAAATGCCATCAGCGATGGAATCTCTCTAGCACATGTGGCATTTTTCAGGCACATATTTGAAGACTATCCATGCCTGATGAATCACCATAAAGAAGTAAGCCTATGTAAATTTATTTCTAAGTAAACTGTAACTGAGAATTAAGGGGTTTCGGCTGGATTATGAGAAATACTATCTTCCATGTAATATGCATGGTTCTGTCTGAAGACAACTTCTACCTAAAATATGCAGCTGTTAAGTAGAAGTGGAACAATTCTACACTTAGCTCCTATGCTATGTGAACAAATCCCTATAATGAAGTTACCGGACCAGGACCCTGAGGAAAAAGTGACAAAAGGGGCCTCACCTGGGCTGGGCAGACAGCTTCACAGAGCTTGCAGGCAATGCATCTCTCCTCTCCAGATGGATATCGGCGTAGGGCATGCTCCCCACGAAAGCGTGGACTCAAGGGACCTTTCTCAAAGGGATAGTTGATAGTGGCAGGTTCCCTAAACAGATAGCTCAAAGTCATACCTAAGCCTATGGGAAAATGTGCATCAAAAATTAGGTTAAAATCCAGTGCATTGCAAACTAACAATATCCCATTTAAACAGCTACAATTTTGTCAGGTACTAATTTCCCTTAAATTTGCAACACTTCTACAATTTATGTTTGCTAGGATATGCAGACATTACTTCCAGGGCTTTGTTTTGTTAAACCAGTGTTTTTTCCCCCCTAGAGCAGTGGTCCCCAACCCCCGGTCCAGGGACCAGTACCAGTCCGTAGATCAGTCGGTACCGGGCCGCATCTCCTCCTCGTCCTCCTCCCCAGCTGCTGCCTCGGAGGCTGCCCTGCCACTCTGCCGCCAGCTCACCTTTGGTGTTCTCTGGCAGCCGCCATGGCTGGGGCTCCCTCTCGGCGTGGCACTGCACAGCTGCTGCTGGCAGCACCCCCCAGCGGGCGGCAGGAAGTCAGGGGCGCCGGCGGGAAAGCAAGTGGAGCAGGGCCTCAGGTGGCGGTGGCAACATCCCTCGGCAAAAGATTACCCCCCCTCCCCCGGGCCTCAGTAAAATTGTTAAGCGTTGACTGGTCCCCGGTGAAAAAATGTTGGGGACCACTGCCCTAGAGGATCCTCTAGGGGAGAGGTGGCCAAACTGTGGCTCTCCAGATGTCCACGGACTACAATTCCCATGCTGGCATTGTAGTCCATAGACATCTGGAGAACCAGAGTTTGGTGTCCTCCAATTGTCTACCTTTCTGGTAATTCCCACTGATTCTCAGACCTGCTTTACTGTGATCTTTCCTAAAATATTGCAGTTAAAGCAGGTTCTCTCATGGCGTGGATGGGAACACTGAGATTGTCCAGCCTCCCCAGCACACCAGTGCCACTTCAAAGTCCTCATCAGTTCTAGAAATTGTCTTCTTTTGCTACCACTCACCCAAAGCGAGTTCCAGTCCTGCTCCACAAGCTGCTGCCTGACACCAATCTGCCACCTCTCCTGTTCCAGGCACTGCCCATCCACTAGTGACTAGTCTACTGCTGCTTCTCCCGCCACTCTCCCCCTCCAAGCACACCATGCAGAGTGGGACTGCAGCCCAGTGGGTAAAGAACCCAAAGAGAGGAGATAAAAGGGGCAAATCCTATCCCACTCTGGTGTGTGCTGGGAGGAGAACAGCAGCTGTGGGGAAAGTTCAGAGGAGATGCGTGTGCAAATGCTCAGAAAGGAGAATGAGGAAGCAGTTCAGGTTACCAGCTCAGCAATGAACTATATTTGCAACTACCCTCTTCCCACCACCCGCATATGGTGACAAGATGCAATGCAGCACTATGGCAGTCACTCTCACAGTTCTGTATTCTTCAACTGTGCTCCAAAAGAGTGTAAGAGCATTCATACAATTGCCTAGAACTGCCTGTCGCCACCACATAGTCTTTCATAGAATCATAGAGTTGGAAGGTGCCATACAGGCCATCTAGTCCAACCCCCTGCTCAACGCAGGATCAGCCCTAAGCATCCTAAAGCAAAGCATCCTTTTTTTCAGATAAAAGCTGGATAAACATTAATAAGCTACTTAAAATTTTAAAATATACCCAGTATGAAATTAAATGACTGGGCCAGGCTTCTGGAATACAGCTGCTGGGATGGAAGAAAGACACCATTCTCCATGTCAATGGAAAAGCCAAAAAATGGAGGGCAGCTAGCAGTAGCAGAGAGAGCCAAGAGCACAGATGACTGGAGACTGCTCTAGGCTCTCTGTACAATGCCTTCCAAGATGTTGTAAGCTGCCCTGGGTTCCTGGGGAAGGGTGGCATATAAATTTGATTTTAAATAAGTAAAATATGCTAACACCTTAGCCTCAGGCCTGTCAATGCTTCTGATGAGTTATCAATTACAATTAACCATGGCAAAGACACTGTCCACAACCCCTCTGCTGCCTCCTTCATGGATCAGGACAGGTCTGCTGGGATGAGGAAACATAGGAAGTTGTCAGCCTTGGCTCGGCAATCCATTCTACGACTTCATGATTCAGACTCTTCCCCTCATATCCACCTATCCAATGCCACATAGTTACATTACATATTTTTACTACCCCTTCTTATTCCAGTATCATCTTTACCTCGTATGAGCTCTGTCCACAGTAGGGTCTGTGCAGCCTTGTCTGTGATAGATTTCATGTCTGTTGGCTCCTCTTTTAGATTTACATATTCTGCAGCCCCCCAAGAAAGAAAGAAAACCCCAATGACAAAATCTATTGTGGAAATAGTGCATGCAAAGATCAAACATGGCAATGATCTGGGAAACAGAAATTTCTGTCAAAACAAGTGCCCATGCTCCATTCTCAGAGGAAACATGCCTATTAGATGTGCATGGTGTCATTTTCTGGGCAACATGGAGAGCATTAAAGGTGGGATGAAGCAAAGCTGAATTTTGTATTCCCTAATCTTGTATGTGGACATGAAGCTGTACTTACTGTAGGAGGCTTTTGGGACTGTGTTGCTGAGGTATCGGGCAAGGCTCAGGCACATTGGAGTCCCTATGGAAAAATGGACAGGTTGGAGGGAAGGGGATATGGACATTGAATTATCAGCAAAGCATAGTAAATACTGGAATTGTCTAAACCCTGACATTGATTAATTTCCTTCCTAGATGATAACTTCTAAACTATTAACATGAGATGCCAGGACATACCATAAAGCTACTTCAGCCAACAGAGAACCAGGTCACAGACAAGAACTACAACATGGATTTATTATTAGCCACCCAATGAATGCAATGACCAAGAAGAGATTTAACATCTACAATGGATAACTTATTACCTGTCTGGATACCACAAAACTGTCCATGCTTATTGGAGTCAATCAGCACTTGCTTCTCTGTGACAAGAGTTTAAAACAGGGGTAGTCAAACTGTGGCCCTCCAGATGTCCATGGACCACAATTCCCAGAAGCCCCTGCCAGCAAATGCTGGCAGGGGCTTCTGGGAATTGTAGTCCATGGACATCTGGAGGGCCGCAGTTTGACTACCCCTGGTTTAAAACATCAGAGCTCTAATTTAGAAAGAGAAAGAAGTGTTGTGGGAGAGATCATGAGAGGTTTATAAAATTATTAATGGTACAGAGGAAATGGACAATGGAATCACTTTGGTCAACTCAGAAAACTAAAACTCAGAATTACCTAATGAAATGTATTGCTAAAAGTTTGAAACACACAAAAAATAGTAGGAGTTGGTTTTTATACCCTGCTTCTCATTACTAGAAGGAATTTTAGAGTAGCTTACAATCACTTTCCCTTCCTCTCCCCACAGCAGACACCCTGTGAGGTAGGTGGGACTCACAGAAAGTAGGTCTATCTCTGCTATTCAGTGTTAAACTGTGAGAACAAAACAGAATTTCCATATTTAGAGTTATCCTGCTACTGTATATCAGATACCATGACAAACAGGAGCATCCTATCCTTTTCATGCCAGTGTTGGTCTTCCAAAAATGATTTGGTTGGCAATTATTAGAACCCAGATGTCAAAATAGATGGACTTTTGGTTTGATACAGCAGAACTCGTCTTAATTTCTGCCTATCAAAAGCAAAAAAAATTCTCTAAGAGTGACAATACAGGAAGTCCTATAGTCTTCTCCCTGTCCAGCTATATATCTTTTTGTTAAAATGACAGCATTCTCAATGAGGTTATGAAATAAGCCCAACTCTTAGAGACAAAAATATAGGAAGAGAAAAAAATTAAGCAGTCCCCAGTTACTTCGTGTGTTCTTCTAATTCCTCTCACATTTCACTTCAAGGCACATCATCACCAGCTTCATATATTTAGTACTTATGATCTGGTATTCATATGTACACTATGGAATAACTAAAATGAATATTTTGAGAAACCCTAGAACAAGGTATGCAGTTTCCAAAATAATAATAACAACAACAATAATAAAGTTGCAGCCAACTCATGATAACCCCAGGACTGTGGCATTTTCAGTGCAGGAGATGAGGCAGAGGTGGTTTACCACTGCCTTCTTCTGCATAGCATCATTGGTCTTCCTTGATGGTCTCCCATTCTAGTACTGACTATAGCAAATCCTGCTTAGCTTCCAAGATCTGATGAGATGTGGCTAGTTGAGCCTATTTTGTACAGTAAAAGAAGGTCAAAAGCATAAAATTGTAATGTATCAGATTTCAAAGAAGTATACAGAATCCAACAAATCTACCTTATCACCTGCTAGTACTTGGACTCCCACTCACTCCCAATTATATTTGGCAGCATCAGTAACTGTAATTTTATACTAACTTGCGATCTGTGAAAATTCATCCATTATATAATGTTGTCATTTCACCACACAAAGAAAGAACCCCAGAAACACAGAGCTTGCCAATACTCAGCACACGCAGAGGACAAGATAAATACACATCTGCTGTACTGCATTGATATGATCGTGACAATCATCTGCATTTTGCATTCTGCATTTTGGCCTGATGAAAGGCACATTGAATAGCTATCGAGCTTCTGCATTTGTGAATGGTAGAGACTGTGAGGAGTTCACACCTCCCCTGCCAACTACCCTGATCTCCCTCAGAAGGGCTTCCCCGTGCCTGCGAAATTACTGATTTAGAGTCCAGTTTCTATGGCATCACTGCCATGGGTAATAGCAGACCAACAGCTCAGGATAAGAGTACTGTGTACTCATGATTTCTTATGTGAAACCTATTTTGTGTGGCTACTAAAAAATAAGTTTCGGTTCAATGGGGCATACTTTCTAATCAGCATACATAAGAGATGCCTTACAATCCAGCATTATTATTTCCTAGCATCCAACATGTATGCAATTTGAGGGCCATTACTCAAATGCTGAAGTTGTTGTTGTTGTTGTTGCTGTTGTTAGGTGCGAAGTCGTGTCCAACCCATCATGACCCCATGGACAATGATCCTCCAGGCCTTCTTGTCTTCTAAAATTCCCTGGAGTCCATTTAAGTTTGCACCTATTGCTTCAGTGACTCCATCCAGCCACCTCATTCTCTGTCGTCCCCTTCTTCTTTTGCCCTCGATCGCTCCCAGCATTAAGCTCCAGGGAGTCCTTCCTTCTCATGAGGTGGCCAAAGTATTTGAGTTCATCTTCAGGATCTGGCCTTCTAAGGAGCAGTCAGGGCTGATCTCCTCTAGGACTGACCGGTTTGTTCGCCTTGCAGTCCAAGAGGCTCGCAAGAGTCTTCTCCAACACCAGAGTTCAAAAGCCTCAATTCTTTGACAGCCTTCCTTATGGTCCAACTTTCGTAGCCATACATTGCAACTGGGAATACCATAGCCTTGACTAAACGCACTTTTGTTGGCAGGGTCTCTACTTTTTAGGATGCTGTCTAGATATGCCATAGCTTTCTTCCCCAAGAGCAATCGTCTTTTAATTTGTCACTATCTCCATTTCTTCCCCATCTATTTGCCAGGAATTGAGAGGGCCGGATGCCATGATCTTTGTTTTCTTGATGTTGAGTTTCAAGACAACTTTTGCACTCTCCTCCTTCACCCGCATCAACAGGCTCTTTAGTTCCTCTTCACTTTCTGCCATTAGAGTGGTATCATCTGCATATCTGAGGTTGTTGATATTTCTCCCTGCAATCTTGATCCCAATTTGTGACTCTTCTAATCCCGCCTTTCTCATGATGTGCTCCGCATACAAGTTAAATAGGCAAGGCGACAGTATACAGCCTTGCCGAACTCCTTTCTCAATTTTGAACCAATCAGTGATTCCATGTTCAGTTCTCACTGTTGCTTCCTGACCTGCATATAAGTTTCTCAAGAGACAGATAAGATGCTCTGGTATTCCCATCTCTTTAAGAACTTGCCACAATTTGTTGTGCTCCACACAATCAAAGGCTATAGCATAGTCAATGAAGCAGAAGTAGATGTTCTTCTGGAACTCCCTAGCTTTCTCCATGATCCAGTGTATGTTGGCAGTTTGATCTCTAGTTCCTCTGCCTCTTCGAAATCCTGCCTGTACTTCTGGAATGCTGAAGTACTTCTTATCAAATTTAGACACACAATACTGAGACTTGTCACATGCCCAAAACGTAGAGCAAATGTTGTGGATGATCAAGTATGTAGGCTTCCACGGACACCTCTATACTTTTATCTACAGCGTTATACATAATATATATAGCATCTCCAGTACTAAACATGCTTGAATAGTCTACCCCTGACAGCACTCTGCATCACAGATCAAAATTATTATCCTCATTTTACCAGTAGGAAACAAAGCAGGCGACAACCTGCCATAACCAATGGCCAGGTCCAAACCAGTACCTGAAACAAAATGCTTCTGTTCTGCAGTCTTACCTGCTCGGGAAGCCTGATTCATCATCCAGAGTACGGGCATTTTTAACATCCGTGCAGGACTCCTCTGTGAGGGACAAGAAGGAAAGTAACAGACAAATGAGCTAGCTTTTCAGTCAGTGTTCACTGTCCCTCCACGGTCTCATATACCCCATTATTATTTTGACCGTATAAACGCATATGAAGCGAGCCACCTATTCTAACGTGAGATAAACCTCCATTCAGAAAAAAACTTTCCGAAGACCTGCTACCTGAACACCTTGCAAACGGGAGCTGCCTAAGACTGATCTGAACTTCTTTTGCACCCAAAGCTCCACCAATAAACCACAACCCCTTCCTTTCCTCCGTTCGCTGCAGCGTTCTACTCCAGCAAGGAAATCCACAGCATGTGTTCAAGGCCAACAGAGACGCGACGTCTGATCTCCCTCCCTCTAGCGCAGGCTAACGAACACTAAAGCGCATGCGTCTGTCTCTAGCTCACCTAATCAACCTCCAAATTCTGCTAAGCGCATGCGTCATTGTGGGTCCCGTCGTCCAGACGCAACGCATGCGCACAGTCATGCCCTCTGCCACCCTCTGTGAAGGTCCTATAGATCAGGTGCTGCTAAAGCTTCCTCCCCTCCCTTGTAAAGAAAGAATTTCTTGCAGTCTGGCAAACTATCGCCTACCCAACCCAGGAAGTATGAAGGGCAGAAAGTACTCACCGTACGGCACAGCTCTGCCGCAAGCTGCCGGAGACCGGGAGTGACTGTGGCCAATTGCCGCCTGAGCGGCATTGGCTGGAGGGGCCCTGAGGGGGTGGGACTTTCTCTTTGGTTGGTTAGAATGGTGGGAAGGGGTGGAATGTTTATGTGGAGTACAGAAAAAAAGAGGTCTGTGACAGTAGCTGTCAGTGATTGGCTGCGAGAAACTTCAGAACGAGCGTGGATTGGAGGACAGATTTTACTGAAGGATCACAGGAGCTTGTCTTTGTGGCTCGGTTGGGGGTGTAGCGTGGCTTCTTTCTAGTGAGCATTTCCTCTGGTCTGAAGTAGCAGAACAAAACTTGAGTCCTGTGAATTGTGGAAGACTTTCACGGCCGCAGTCAACTGGTTGTTGTGGGTTTTCCGGGCTGCGTGGCCGTGGTCTGGTAGTTTTAGTCCCTGAGTTTTTACCAGGACCTGGGGCTGGGCTCTTCAGAAGCAGGACAGGGCACGGCAAGAAGGGAATATCTCCACTTTGGCAGGGAGAGATTCCCAACTTGTGTCCTACCACTGAAGATGACAGTCACAGGTACTGGCAAAACGTCAGGGACTAAAGCTACCAGACCACAACCAGGCACCCCAGAAAACCCACAACTAGTTGAGTCCAGTATCTGCAGAAGTGTACTTGTGCATGAAAGCTTACACCTTGAATAAAACTGTGTTGGTCTTAAACTTGGCTCTGAGTCTTCTTTCTATTCATGCAGGAGGTGTTAAGTTGGATGTTCAGGTGTGGAAAGTCGCTTTGCTGTAATAAAAGTCCTCTAATAGAAGCAATAAACCCCATACACTTAATTCATAGAATCATAGAATAATAGAGTTGGAAGGGACCTCATGCAGCCCTCAGCCCCAGCCGGGGCACGAACTGCCTGCCTTGGTGGGACCGTCTGGGCACCGCCATGCAGAGGGTTATCGAAGAGATCTTTCCCTGAGTCCTCTCCTGCCACTGCTGCCATGCTGGGCGAGGCGTTCGGTACCAAAGATTAACAGAGAGAAAGAGAGGTCTCTGCCAACTTGTCAGGTATCAGGCAGAGTTCAGCTAGTAAAGTCCATGATAAAGAAACATCCAGGATCTCAAAGCAGGTGAAAATCCAAAGGAGAGCTTTATTGAACAGACGATACAAATGACTAAAGTGCGCCAAGAGCCATTGAGCAAAAGTCTTGGCAGAGACAAAGGCAGAATGGAAATTTAGGTTACTTATAGGGTTGACTCTGAGGGAGTGGTGAGTCCAGGATTCTGGCGGGAGATACAAAGAGGTGCAAAGATTCACAGGCCAAGCCAGATGGCCCAGTTTTGATCTAAATGGTTACATTGCTGCTTCACCTAGGTGCCTAGCAAGGTCACCGGAATCAGATAGATAATGGTTCCCTGCTGGGAGCTTCAGTGGAATGCAGAGGAGGCAAGGAAACCAGGAAGGAGAATTTATGGTTTTATGACATTCGGTCAGAGGGCACCAAGAACCACATATCAAAAGAAGGGGGACATGAATCGGGGTTCATGACAAAGGCAAGGCTTTATACCCGAGTTTAAAAGGTAAAGGTATCCCCTGTGTAAGGACCAAGTCATGTCTGACCCTTGGGGTGACGCCCTCCAGCGTTTTCATGGCAGACTCAATACGGGGTGGTTTGCCAGTGCCTTCCCCAGTCATTACCGTTTACCACCCAGCAAGCTGGGTACTCACTTTACCAACCTCGGAAGGATGGAAGGCTGAGTCAACCTTGAGCCGGCTGCTGAGATCCCAGCCTCATGGACAGAGCTTTTAGACTTCATGTCTGCTGCCTCACCACTCTGCACCACAGGAGGCTCTTGTGATACCCGAGTTTGCATACATGCTAAATGAAAGCTGCAATTATTGTTAAGAAGAGTAGTTAGAAGCAGAAAGTAGGGTTCCCTTATTATCAGTTTGATCTGCAGCAAATACCAGATAGTGATATTTATCTGAAGGCCATGAAATTTCCCGTTTTGACACATTCAACCTCTACTAAGGGAACAGGGATTTTTCTGTTTAATAGTTGGCAATCCTAGTAGAAAGTGACAGTACAAGGGTTATGGCTTAACAGAAAGGATATGTCTATGGGAGAAAACATGGTTACATGGAAAATCTGTGACAAAAGATTTACATTGATTTACTTTTGAATCACTTTGGAATTATTATACACATTCACCCATACATTTTCTTAGAGACTGCTCAGTATTCATAAAATAGTTGTACTAATATGAGTGACTGTTTCATTGTAGAGGTGGGGCTACCTCTTCACATCCTTACAAAGAACAAACTGGTCCCACATATATATTAAACCAGCCTGCAGAACAGATTTGATAACATGATTCAAAGGGAAATTAAACTGCCATCTTAAAGCAGTGCTGTGCACCGCTTTCAATTAACAGTCCTGGTTTGTCCTAAGTGGAGAAAATATCAGACATTAACTAATCTTTTGCCTTTTCCTACCCATCCTAGCTACTGGCAACGAAAGACAGGAGCAACACAGATATGTCTTACCTAGTACCACATTGAACATTTATACCTGAGAACTACAAGATTGAGATTATAATGGGTGCAAACATAGCAGTAAGGTAACTGAGTGGGAGCCAAGACACAGGAGCAAGGTTTCTGGAGAAGGCATAACCTTTTAAGGCGGTATGACTAAATTCTACAAACAGCAGAGGAACTAGAAACCCTCCTTCTCTCTTGCAGCTCAGTTCCTTATGCAAACACAGGGCCTCTGCTGCTTGGGGAGTTCACAGGAGGGTGCAAGGGTTCCAGCGTCTGACGTCTGTGCCAAACTTCAGCATTTGCAGCTTCCTTTCAGTGTAGGGTGGGTAGCGGACAGAGTTGAGTGCTTCCAGGCCCATGCAGCGAGTGAGGCACCCTCGTTGGTGAGTGAAAGTGTCGAAGCTGAATCTGCCATTAATCTTGCCAAACCCACTGCATCCTGCAAGAGAGTCACAAAGAAAATATGCAGATCAAATCCAATGCAAAGGCTGGGCCCATATGCAAAAAGGCTTGCCCATACGTAAGATTGCAAATGTTCTCATGTAGGCTGCTAACAGTTATAGCTTGTTCAGACATTACATTTTAATCCCTAAGCAATGCCTAAAGATAATGCAATAAATGTCATCTAGATCCTCCTAGGGAACAGCAAACTCTCTTTAACAAAAGGGTATAGCAGCTATAAGGAGAAGATGTACTTGGGCACAGTGTTGTGTTTTTCATATAGACATCAGGCACTAGAGGCACTGAGAAAGCTGTACCTCATGTCAAGAGTGACCTAGCATCCTTACCACAAGGTCTCTAATATTAAGGAAAGGGCCATCTGGGGGGCCCTGTCAAGAATTGGAACCCGCAGTCCGGCCTGGACTTCCGTTGCTCCAGTGGGCCTAAAGGGCCCGCCTCCTGTCGGCGTGTGTGAGCCACTCGCCCAGCCTTGCCGCCAGACGGTCCCTGGACAGTGAGAAGGGCAGGTCTGTGGCTCGCTCCCTTCCTCGACAATGGGGGCAGCCTGGCTGCTGCCCCATGCCGGGACGTGTGCCGTAGCCTCAGAGCCGGTACCACCGTGGCTTGGCCAGCTGAAGACCTTGCCACTGCATCCACGGCACCCTGCGAGACTCTGGCCAGCTGCCAGCAGCTGCTCACCGGCAGCCTGCCCGCCAGTGAGGCGCTCGACCGGCTTCGGGCCCAGAGACTTCCTGGCTGCCATCGATGCACCGGTGATCCTGTTGCACACCCAACCTCCCCTCCAGCCACCCAGATACGTCGCCTCCCCCATCCATGGGCTGCTAGCGCCCATTGCATTTTGGCATGCAAAGGGCTTTTTGGCTAGTTTTTGAATAAAACTTTCTAGAAGCTATGACTACATGGGTTTAACAAAAAATCAAGATGATGTTTCTTTGATTTTTTTAAAGGTAAGCTATATATAAACACTGAAGGGAAAAGAGACTTAAAATTTGGTAGATTTAATTTAAACAGTGGATTTTCCCCCTGCCTCCAAAGGTGCTGCTTTGGGGTACATCCTGCAAAAATGTAATCATAGAATCAGAGTTGGAAGGGGCCATACAGGCCATCTAGTCCAACCCCCTGCTCAACACAGGATCAGCCCTAAGCATCCTAAAGCATCCAAGAAAAGTGTGTATCCAACCTTTGCTTGAAGACTGCCAGTGAGGGGGAGCTCACCACCTCCTTAGGCAGCCTATTCCACTGCTGAACTACTCTGACTGTGAAATATTTTTTCCTGATATCTAGCCTATATCGTTGTACTTGTAGTTTAAACCCATTACTGCGTGTCCTCTCCTCTGCAGCCAATGGGAACAGCATCTTTCCCTCCTCCAAATGACAACCTTTCAAATACTTAAAGAGGGCTATCATGTCCCCTCCCAACCTCCTTTTCTCCAGGCTGAACATTCCCAAGTCCCTCAACCTGTCTTCATAGGGCCTGGTCCCTTGGCCCCAGATCATCCTCGTCGCTCTCCTCTGTACCCTTTCAATTTTATCTACGTCCTTCTACGTCCTTCTTGAAGTGAGGCCTCCAGAACTACACACAGTACTCCAGTTGTGGTCTGAGCAGTGCCGTATACAATGGGACTATGACATCTTGTGATTTTGATGTGATGCCCCTGTTGATACAGCCCCAAATGGCATTTGCCTTTTTTACCACTGCATCACACTGCCTGCTCATGTTTAGTTTACAATCCCCAAGTACCCCAAGGTCTCTTTACACTTATCTTTATTAAATTGCATCTTGTTCTCTTTTGCCCATTTTTCCATTGTGTTCAGATCTCGTTGAACTCTGTCTCTATCTTCTGGAGTATTTGCCAGTCCTCCCAATTTGGTGTCATCTGCAAACTTGATGAGTAGTCCCTCCCCCCCCCCCCTCATCTAGCTCTCCGGAAAGTTCTTTGAGCACTCTCGGGTGCATTTCATCCGGCCCAGGGGATTTGAACTCATCTAGTGCAGCTAAATGCCTCTCGACAACCTCTCTGTCCATGTCAACCTGCCACCCAGACACTATCTCTTGGCTACTGCCATCTCTAGATGTGCCTAAACCCTTTGACCTGTGGGAAAAAACAGATGTAAAATAGGCACTGCACCTTTCTGCTTTCTCTGCATCCTCCGTTAGAGTTGCTTCCTTTACGTTTGCTCCTCACATAACTAAAAAATCTTTTCTTGTTACAGTGCAGCATCTACATCCTCTCGTTGGTCAGGCAGTCGGTAGCAGACACCAACCACCACACTGTTTGTTTTCCCCTCGCTTATTTTCACCCAGATGCTTTCCACTGTAGATATACTCTCCTTCACTAGAATTTCCTGACAGGTAAGCCCTTTCCTCACATACAGTGCCACTCCTCCACCTCTTCAATCTATTATGTTTTTTCTGAACAGTTCATATCCATCCACTATTACATTCCAGTCATGAGAATCATTCCACCAAGTTTTTGTGATGCCTACTAGATCATACCTTTCCATCAGCATGAGAAGTTCCAGCTGTTCCGTCTTATTGCCCATGCTTTGGCCGTTAGTATAAAGGCATCTGAATCCTTTTACTTTTGGTTCCCTATGAACCTTCCCATTGTAATGAATACAAATGTCTTAGAATCCTGCCATGAGACATCATGTTGAGTTGGCTGAACATTTCTACACCGGTGGATCCACTCAGGGAGGTTCTGGTTTGCTATCTAGGGTTAAACTTTTCCTCCGAAGTGCAGACTTACAAGCATTTTTATTCATTTTTATTATTTAATTATTTATTAAATTTCTAGCCTGCCACTCCTGAAAAGGCTTGTGGTGGGTTCCAAATATGCATAAAATCCCCAATAAAATCAACCCTAAATCAATCCCAAAACTATATCAGAATGCACAGCAAACCATACATAGAATCCAAGAAATACCATGGCGAAAAACAATACTAAATCCTACCCACTATCACTTCCGGTGGTAGACAGAGGGGATGCAGATCTTACTCCGCCAATAGAGTAACCCAGGAGGGGGGTCTAGATCTACCTTAGCACACCGGCCTCAAACACAGACCTGGTGGAAGAGCTCCATCTTGCAGACCCTGCAGAATGCTGAATGCTCTTGTCTACTTCTAATCTGAACAGATATTCCCCTTGCCCTTAAATTATGTAGGCCAGGAGATTGTTGTTTGCTCTTATCTGCTTAAGAAAGGGTTCCAAGTTGAATGCTCCGAGTAACACGTTACAGACTTTGCTGCCACCATTCATGAGTTAGCATCCCACGTGATTAGGTAAGCTTAACATGAGAGGCTTGGCTTGCAGCGCAATCTTTAAAAGATTTACACCCAATACAATTAAAATCCGTGTGCCACAAAAAGTGTACCTCTGCTTTATACTGCATAGTAAATTGCAAACTTTTTAGTGAAATGGATGTGCATAAATTGGAAAATTCCAGTTTGGTTTGGAGTGTTCCTGAACCAAACCACTGAACCCAACAGAACCCAACCCCCCAAAACAAACTGGCTGGCTGGGGAGGCCAGTTTTCCTTCCCCCTTCCAAACTGAAGGAAGCAAAATAGACTTCTGAAATGGCTTGTGGATATGTGCACAAATCCATTTTGTTCCCTCCTGCTTGGACGTGGGTCCACTCATCAGCTGTGAGTTCTCAATGGCTGACAGCCAGCCCCAATTCATTTTATATTTACTCCCACTTAGAGGCAGGAAGGAACTACAAGGAAAGCTGCCATTTAAACCCAACTGCCCAACAGGTTTGCCATTCATTTCACTCCCCCCCCCCCCCAATGGAGGGAAGCGAAAGAGACTACCCTGCTGTAAGGCTGAAATGACTGCAAGCTATTTCAGCAATATATTTTAGTTTTCTGGAAAGGGGAAAGCAAAATTTAAACCTAATAGTTGACAAGATGGTTGCCCTGGGCCCGTTCTGCACACATAGGATAATGCACTTTCAGTGTTCTTTGGCAGCTGGATTTTCCTGTGCAGAACAGAAAAGTCTACTTTGAAAGTGCATTGAAAGTTCATTGCAGTATAGGCCCTGCTCAACTGCTAGGTTTAAATGGCCTGAACCCCAAACCCAACTGGACCAAAGGTATGGGAAATGTTTAGGAGAGTCAATCCATTTCACTCCCTCCTGTCTCCAAGGGGGCAAATGTGTAAGGAATGTAGGTTCATGAATCGGTTCATGCCCACCCGTACTTGGAATTAATTCCTGATATATGCCAGGAGTCCTTCCATTTTGGAATAGAGCTGCTGCAGATGCAGCCTTATATGCTGTTTATGAGACATAAACGAATACTAGAGAAGATGAGTACAGAGTCATTTGGGGAAGGGACAGCATAGGTTATAGAAGGCTAGTTGTACCAATTCCGCCATGTGGTAGGGAGACCAAGAATGCTTGCATTAGACAATCATTGCCACAGAAGCCACCACTGCTAGTGCAGGCCAGTACCCGGTTCACCACCTAAGGAAAGAAAAAGAAAACAAGTGTAGCAGAACTCCTGTTTTCGGTTGGCCAGTACTTGGCGTTTACATATTCTAATAAAAACAGACACTGAAGTTTCCTATAAGGTATGTTGTTGCAGGGCTCTACTCTTCGGTGGTCTACTTCCTTTAGCAAAGGAAACTTGGAGACCCTTACTGTGGGAAACCCACCTGCTTTGCACTTTCCTTATAAACACACTTCATTTATTCAAACCAAAACTCTTTAATGGAGTTAGACCTTTTAAAGTCTACTGAACCCTTTGGATTTCATCAGGGTGCTGTGTATCATGTCATCAGGACTGTTTCCACAGCTCCAAATTAAAGGTAAAGTACAATTTTGAGTTAGCTTTGTTACAGAGCGTGCGGGGAGGGAGAACTATTTAGTGATGTCATAGCATTAGTAGCTTCTAATACTAAAGCAGTTACGTTTCCCAGGTTCAAAACTTCTGCAGCAGTCATGCTAATTAGTTTAGACTTGCTGTTTCATACTAATCATACCTCCTGCCAGAATTGCAAATAGAGATTTTCTTGATAGCATAAGTACTTGAGGCAACAACAGTCATCTCATGGGTCTTTCTGGATAGCCCAAAGAGCTCCTAAAGAATTCTGCCTTCCAAGATGTAGAAATCCCTAAAGGGAAGTAAATTTTATGGCAGTTGATATTGTATAATTGTGAACTGGGCTACAGAGTATGGATTTAAAAGTCTGCAAAGTGGAACTAAGGACAGATGGGATTTCTGTAAAAAACTGAAGGTAGCCCCAGGATTCCAAAGAAAAAAATGAAATGTAAAAATAAAAAATCGTTGGGGGATTTAAAATCCTACATAGTAGAAGTAGCACTTGTAACTTTTTGGTCCATTCCTCACGACTTCAATGTTGCAAAAGGCTTCCAAATTGTAAACGCTACTAATTTGCAGTTATGCACGACGTCGCACACAATCTGCCACACTTCTGAAACAGTCCCGCAAAAAGCGATTCATTGTAGCGCTTAAAGGGAAATCCAGAAAAGTGGATTCACCCTCCGAAAAGTGCTACACTCTTGCAAACAATCTGCAACAGTTGCGAAAAAGACCTGTGCGTTCACATTGTTGTGGTTCCAGCCAAGTCCCTCCCCCTGGCTATCTCCTCCGAACTTCCGGCGAAGCGATTGCCATTTTTTTTTCTCTGAGCAAGCAGAAAGCAACGAACCGGCGAGCCTTCATTCACCCAGCGAGGCTTCTCCGGCTACAGTCCCTCCACAGAACTGCTTTAAAGCTCCACTAAGTCACCAAGCACAACACAGCCCCGTTTGCAAGTTCCCTTAATTTTCGGCCGAAAATCGCGCCCGTGCAGGGGGGGGGATGAATTGCCAGCTCACACACCAACTGCCAGCAAATTAACGCCAGCAACAAATTAACGCATATTCGTTGTAACGTGTTTTTTTTAAAAAAACTTTTCTTAAAGGGAAAGGGGCTTTTCAGGAGCATGATAACGGCCGCCCATTGGCTGTTCGTTTGATTGACGGCCAGGGGCGGGACAAAGCACAGAAAAAATCGCTTCCTTTCTAGCGATTTTTGGCGAGACTGGAAACCTGTGGGAAACGATTGAAACGCTACTGGATTCCACTACAAAGGCAGGTATGTGTAACTCAGAGATTGCACTATTAAAAATAGCATTTCTGCTATCAGGAACCAATTGCCAACATTGGTCCTTGTGCGGAATGGGCCTAAGAATATAATTCCCACTGAACTCTAGTTCTGAGATCTCCATGACCATTTTTGATGTTGCTAGGTAACCACAACAATGGAGTCAAGCTATCTAAGCTTTGGTTTCTGTATAGGAAAGCCACTGGAGAGGAGAGACACAGATAAGGAATACAACCCTGGGAAAGATTTTGCCATCTCCACTCTCAAGTTACTTGATGGAAGATGACTTGCCAAGCCAGGTTGAGCAGCAGCCACAGGTAACTCACTACTTACACAACTTAGCCAGGCTCAGTACTGGCCACAGCATGACTCATTTGGCACCTGCAGCAGTTACTTTGCAACATAGTCAAACTATTCCCAGGGAGAGTCTGCCAGGGGGAGGGCATCTGAAGCTGTAGTTGGCTGTGTTGGAAGTTGATCCCTGTGCTATGTCTCTTTCCTCAGCCTATAGAAGGACAAGATTCCTTGCCATAGGTACATAGGAACACTGACCACGCACCTTTCTGATCTTTCTCATGCTGTCCCTTTAAGGCTAGACCGAGGGCCATTCTACATGACTTTATTGTAGCAGAAGGCTTGCAAATTGTAAATGCTACTAATTTGCAGTTCCGCAAGACATCGCACACAATCTGCCACACTCCTGAAACAGTTCCGCGAAAAGCGCTTCGTTGTAGCGCTTAAAGGGAAATCGGGAAAAGTGGATTCACCCTCTGAAAAGCGCTACACTCTTACAAACAATCTGCAACACTAGCGAAAAAGACCTGTGCATTCCCATTGTTGAGGTTCCAACAGAGTCCCTCCCCCTGGCTCTCTCCTCCGAACTTCCGGCGAAGCGATCGCCATTTTTTTTCTCGGAGTGAGCAGAAAGCTACGAACCAGCGAGCCTTCATCCACCCAGCAAGGCTTCTCCGGCTACAGTCCCTCCACAGAAGTGCTTTAAAGCTCCCCTAAGTCCCCAAGCACAACACAGCCCCGTTTGCAAATTGCAAGTTCCCTTTATTTTCAGCCGAAAATCGCGCCCGTTTGGGAGGGGGGATTTTTCTTTTCACTCGTGGGAGCGTGGTAATGATGAATCACCAGCTGCCATCTAGATGGGTCTCTCCACTGCAACGAATTAACGCATATTCGTTGCAACGTGTGTGTGTGTTTTTTAAACCTGTGCTTAAAGGGGAAAGGGGCTTTCCCGAAGCATGATTACAACCGTCCATTGGCTGTTCATTTGATTGACAGCCAGGGGCGGGTCAAAGCACAGAAAAAATCGCTTCCTGTCTAGCGATTTTTGTGAGACCGGAAACCTGTGGGAAACGAATGAAACGCTACTGGATTCCACTAAAAAAGCAGGTATGCGTAACGCCGAGATTACACTTTTAAAAATAGCATTTCCGCTTTGTGGGACCAATTAGCAACATTGGTACTTGTGCGGAAACACCCTGAGTCTCTTAGAAACAACTTCCTGTTTCCTGCTTCTTCTTCCCTTTTGCTGTCCTGCAGCATGGTGGGTGGAGAAAAGCCACCTACATCTGTCCTCATCTAACCAGCTAAATTAGAGATTATCTTCTTACCTTTCCTGTCTAGAATGAAGTTCTCTAATAAATAGTTGTTATATTAGTTTAATGCCACAACTAATGGCTGTGCTTTCTTTGACTGTTGTTTTTTCTTTGTCCTACATGCACTTAGTAGCTAGCAATGCCATGCCATGAACAGTAGCTTAATGAAGCACTCTATTAAGTTCTCTGAATATTCCAAATCCATGCCAAGGGTCCTACCACTCAATATCCATCAGGTCATGGTCCCAAAAATATTAATATTTTTATGAATTAACGATTTTTAGAAAAGAGTGCATGTGTTTGCAGCCATTGAAATTTGAAGTTTGAGCTAGCAGTCCATAAAAGAGGCTTGTTTGTAGGCTATCATTTGCTCCTTATAGTCAGGCAGAGAGAAAAACAGCGTGCTTCCTTGTTTTGATTTATTCCTCCAGGTTGATTAAGAGACTATAAGGGACTCACTTGATTTGCCTGTAAGAACAATGAATGGACTTTTGTGGAATTAGAGTGTTCTGGAATAGCCCAGTCACTTCTAAATCAAATTGCAACTCTTTTCTAGCATGCTTTCAATCAAATTGAGATGAAAGGTTGTCACTTTTGATGAGTCTGTAAAATATTTTCTGCCGAAATTGTGTGAAGAACTGCATTAAAAGAACGCAGTGGGATGGTTCAACTGAGTTAATCTTTCACTTTTAAAGTTTAACTCCATGAATTAGGGTGGTCTTGTGGAAGAAACACAAGACAAAGGGATCCTTATTTGCAAGCTAATAGAAGCCATTAAGCTCCCTCCATTGCAAGGTCACATGACTGTGACTAGGGAGCCAGCCTGTTCATTAAAAGGCATGCATAGTGACTCAGGTGGCCACATGGGAAGACAGAGAACCTCCCCAGTCCAGGAGCTGGTATCCACAAGACTGCGATGTTACAAAGAACCGCAGGAAGCAATAACTCCAAATGTTTTTTTATGTGAAGAAATTGGAAAAATAGGTAGAACACTGGAACTGTTCAAAAGGCTCTGATCAAACATATTCTGCCAGTCTAATGCCTACTAGTGGATCAATAATCACATTTCTTTATGTAATTTGTTGATGAACTGACTGACATTCCAGAAATGTCTGATTTCATAGGAAATGGGCTTTGTCTTAAATCTACAAAAAGATGGAATGGATTTTTGTCCTGTCAGACAGATCTATATGTGATCTATATTTGCCCCTTACTATAGGTAAACAACAATATTTTATAACCATTACTGATTATTATTCACATTATTGTGTCATGTACTTGTTAAAGCAGACATCAGAGATGGTCCAGGACCTAAGAGAATTTGTAGCCATAGCCTACAATAGGCTTGGGAGAAAACGGCAGGTCCGGAGACTGGACAACAACAGGGAATTCACATCCAGGACCATACAGCAATATCTGATAAATGAAGGTATTCTGCATCCCACCACTGTCCCTTTCAGCCTGGAACAGAACACTGCTAGACATGGTAAGATCTAAGTTCTCTTATGCCAATCTACCAGCAGAGCTCTGGGGAGAGGCTGTTATGAATGCTGCATGTACACAAAATAGACTGTAAGATAAAGCTACTGGGCATATTCCTTACGAACTTTGGCACGGCCATAAGCCATCTGTGGCAGGCTTGTGTATTTTTTGGGAGAGAAGGAAGCAAGGATGGGAGTCGATTTTGGGAGATGCCAAGTGGTAAAAAGAGTAAATAACAGGGAAAGGAAGATATAGAAAAAAATTAAATACCCCCACTTATTGTTATCTATTATTAGACTCCTGGATAGGGTCTGCTATGAAGCCAAAGCATACCTGGTGATCACAAGAGAAAGCATAGGCAGCCAGGGGGCGATCTTTACTGTTGATGTATTGGATGGCTTCGTCCAAGCCTGCCACAGTGAAAATGGGCAAGACAGGCCCAAACACTTCCTGTTGCATGATTGGCTCCCATTCTTTCACATTAACCAGCACGGTGGGAGCTGTGGACAAAAAAGCACATTGAGACAAGTTATGCTCACAGACTGCCATCATGCCCTGTCCCTCAGTCACAGCCTTAATGCAAGACTTTTTCTTTGCTCTGTCAAGTCTTTACTAACATGGACCAAACACTTCATATCAGAACTGCAGTACAGCACTGACTAGGCATAGGAGATTGGGCTCTAATAAGCCAAAAAGTACCCAAGTCAGTGATTATTTCAGTACTTTTTTGGCTCACCCGAGCTGAAATGCCCATTTCCAGCATTCAGCGAGTGGCCGAATCGTGATTCAGCTGTCCAAATGCATTCTTCCTGCTTTCTTAGGCAGTACCTGAGAAAGTGGAGGGAGAGCATGTGCCTATCAGTGGTTGCTGACAGGTTCCCTGCCCAATCCTCTTAAATGCTGCTCAGAGTGGGAGGCATTTAAGTAGAGCAGTTGGGGCACCTGTCATAAACAGCTGACGGGTGCACTGGCCTCAAGAGTGGCCAGTGTGCCCATCAGCTGATGATGACAGGTGCTCCCCTGCCACATTTAAATGTTTTCCCAACTGGGCAACAAAGAAGAAGAAGAAGATAGGGGAGAGTGTGTGCCTATCAGTTCTTGTTGACAGGTGCCCCACCCACTCTACTTAAATGCCTTTCTGACTGGGCAGGCATTTAACTAGAGCTGGTGGGTTGCAGGAGCTATTTGTTTGTTTGTTTGTTTATTGGACTTATAGCCCGCCACTGCCAGGACAGATCATGGCAGGTAATACAAATCAATAATTCCCTCCATTAAAATCCAGCAAATTAACCCACAAGATTAGCGACAAAAATAACCATCCCCCCACCTCAGCTCAGCAGCCTGCTACCTATTATAGGGAGGGAGTGGAACTCACCTGATAGACTGACGTAGTCCAGCCTGAGGAGGGGCTTCTGATCTCAGCGTGCCCACCAGTTGATAATGACAGGCACTGATGGGAAGGCATTTAAATAGTGTGGGCGAGGTGCCTGTCATCAACAGCTGATCAGTGCATGGGCTTCAGTTAAAAGGAAGCGGCCAGCACACTGATCAGCTGAAGCCCCAAAACGTTTAGGATTCAGCTGAATCTGAAAAGGTGAAGGGGTATGTGTGCATTTTGGATTCAGCCAAATGGTTTTCAGCTGAATCCAAAATGGTTTTTGAACATGCCTACCACAGACTGAGGCTTTCCTCTTTTTCTGCCACCCGTACTCCTCAGCATGACTCCACTTGCTCACCGATGTAGCGGTCAGACTCATCCGTCTCTCCCCCGATGGCCACTTGGCCACAGTCCAGAAGTGCACGGACACGCCGGAAGTGTTCATCATTGATCATGCGGCCAAAGTCAGGTGATTCCTGAGGATTGCAGCCATAGAAACAACGAATAGCCTGACGTAAGCAGGGAATCAGCCTGTCCTGTGTGTCAGCAGTACAAATCACATAGTCTGGTGCTGTGCATGCCTGGCCAGCATTGTAGGATTTTCCCCATACTATTCTGTTGGCTGCATTCTGGAAATCGCAGCAGCTATCCACATAGCAAGGATTTTTGCCTCCCAGCTCCAGAGTCAATGGTGTCAGATGCTTGGCTGCTGCAGTCATGACCATTTTTCCAACAGTGTTACTCCCTGAGGAAGCATGGCAAGATTTAAGACAGTCACAAAGAGATAACCAAAGCCATTATATTGAAAACACCCATTGTACATTTTGCACTACGGAAACTTACATTTTTGAAAAATTCTGAGCTAGCAAACTAGCATGTAGTTGATGGTGTGAAATTAATTTGGAGTCTGCTACATGTCAACCCTTTAGTCTTTGGCTTGAGAAATATTTTGTCTACCTGTGACACTGTTAGTGTGCTGTGCTGGTGAGGATGCAATATAAGCTATATGCTGACATTGCCTTGCCTGAATGCTGGCCTTTTTGACCAAACTATTGTGCTTGTTTGATCTGGAATTCTGAATTTCAGACTGGTATAACTTTTTCTCCCTCAGCTTTGTTTATTTGGATGAACTGTGAAGGATACTCCAACTTGATACTCCAACCTGGGTGTAAAGTGCATGGAGCTTTTATTCCAACCCCAGATCGATTCAGTCCCTGCCCTCTACACAGAATGCGATTTCTGTTTGGATTTTGGGCGATTTTAATTTTCCTTCTGCAGCAAGAAGGATTGATCCGGAGTGACCCTACCTTTAGTGTGCGATATCTCAGACTGCTTTTAAGCCTGAATATCCAGGTCAGAGTCTGCACTTACTTTTTTTATTCCATTGTCAATCCTGTTGAATTCAGATCACTTTGAACTCGAGTCTTCCTCTTCCCCCCCTCTCCATTGAAACAGGAAAGTCTTCTGCACGTGGTTAGGGAGGCTCAGAAGGGGGGGGGCAAATGGAGACTCTCTCTTCGTTTTCTTGAAGGGGGGGGAGAGGATCCAAAAAGTCAGAGGAGGGAGGAAAAAAATCCTTTGTTTTCTTGAGGGGGGGGGGATGAAGAAGGCACAAAAAAAATCCAAGGCCAACAGAAGTTGAGAGAACTTAGGGGCTTCTCCTTTAAGGCAGGTTTGTCACATGACCACCTGTAGCCAATCACGGGTCCTCTACCACGGAGGGGAGCCCAGATTCAAAACAATGCGATTTTCTGAATATATTCAGGATTAAAAGCACTCCAAGATAAAGCACAATAAAGGTAGGGTGACTCTGGATCAATCCTTCTTGCTGCAGAAGAAAAATTAAAATTGCCCCAAATCCAAACGGAAATCGCATTCTGTGTAGAGGGCAGGGATTGAATCGATCTGGGGTTGAAATAAAAGCCCCATGCAGTTTACACCCAGCTTGGGAAAGAAAGCTCCGGATTGGGAAAGAAAGCTCCGTGGTAGAGAACCTCTGATAGGCTACACCTGGTCATGTGACACGCTTGCCTTAAAGGAGAAGCCCCTAATTTCTCTCAACTTCTGTCGGTCCTGGATTTTTCCTCCCTCCTCTGCCTTTTTCGATCCTCTCCCCCTCCCCTCCAAGAAAAGAAAGAGACTCCCTGCCTGGCTCCTCTCCCCCCCTTCAAGAAAAGAAAAAAAGAGGCTTGCCCCCCCCCCCACCTTCTGAGCCTCCCTAACCACGTGCAGAAGACTTTCCTGTTTCAATGGGGGAGGGGGGGGGAAAGGAAGAATCGAGTTCAAAGCGATCTGAATTCAACAGGATTGACAATGGAATAAAGAAAGTAAGTGCAAACTCTGCCCTGGACAGACTATTACAGGTGATAGAGAAATAGCAGAGAAGCTGAATGTGTTTTTTTAAACCCCTGTTTTCACTGTGGAAGATGCCTCCAGAATCACCAATTTCAAGACAAAGGTTGAAAGACTTGAGTTGGATTGAAGTGATGAGTGAGGAGGTCCTTTGCTTAATGGATAAATTAAAAACTGACAAATGCACTGGCCCAGATGGAATACATTAAAGAGTTCTGAAAAAACTCCTGATCCAACATGGCTTCTCTTATATCCTTATGTTCAAGAGTGCTGTCTGTCAACCTTTTTTTTTTGAGGGGGGGGGGCGTATTTAGAATCTTTTGCTGGTTATTAGTGGCTGTTTCAGAGGTGACTGTAACTCATTTATAACTCCACTTTTCTCCTTGCATGCAAGCAAAAAGAACTTCATAAACTTTGAGCCTGTATAGAGTATAGACCCAAACAGACCCATAGTCATGGTGGTGCACAAAGGGGCCCAGCCTCATGAATAATTTGGTATGCCCCTCCAATCAATATTAGAAGTTGATGTGGAATCTGTGGCAAGTCTTTTGCCAATGAGAGAGGACATTTCATTCCCTTCTCACTTCCAGGCTTTGCCAATGAGGAAGTGATTCTTCTTCTCTTATCATACTTCCCTCCCAGGCTTTGCTGATTTCAGAGACAGTCTCTTTCCCACCTCCCCACCCTTTGCACTTTGCTTCCTGCACAAAGTACTTGATCTGGCTGTGGTCTAAAGTACATGACTTTAGTACCTGCCTTAGCTTGCTGGCTTGTGCCACTAATGGATTTTGCTGATCTGTAGCACAATGGCACATTAGGGTAGAAAGGGGTTCCAACCTGAGGCCTGTGAGCCACATGCGGCCCCCAATCTTTTTCTGTGTGGCCCTCCAACCTGCTTGTCTGCTGCTATCACCCTCAGTACAAAAAAGAAAAAAAGGTTCAAACCAGAGAAAAACAGAACCTTTCCAAGGCAATTGGTACAATAAATTTTATGTATCAATAATTTTTAAGGACCAACCAAAACGGTTTCTAGATATACTCCGTTTTCACAATTTTTCTTCAGTGGTTGATTCCTTATACTCTTATCAAACAATTTTTATATATAGATAGGCCACTGGCTCTGTAAAGTATTGTGGGGAATGTCAGTCAAAAAACATTCCCCACAATGTTTTTTGGCTATCACCCTCAGGGCATTTTCCCTCAGACCCTATTCTTCCTGCCTCAAGAAGCATCATCTACTGCTGTTCATCCTATCCCTTTCTTGGAAAAAAGACAATAGCAACATTGTTTGTTTTGGTCTCAATGGTTCCTTCTGTCAGCCCCCTCTCGTTCTTATCCTAACCTCACCCGCGGCGCTGCGGGCGCCACCGACTAAATAAAGCCGTAAGGGCTTAGGGGGAGGAGTTAGGGCGGGCTCTGTCCAGGATGACGAAGGGTGCCGATTGGCCCCTACCTCCGGACAGACCATCGGGGCCAATCGGCAGGCGCAAAGCGCCTCCAACGCGTCAGGCTGCCGGCAAGGGAGCCCCCGCCAGCCGCACTGCGCGCGGCTGCCGGGGGCTCCCTTGCATAGCGCCCGCTGTATTGTGATTACAGCGAGCTTGATTACTAGTCCTCCATAATAGCATTTTGGCCATTCTGGGTGCTTTGCTAGCTAGCAAAGCTCTGGTACCCATACCACTTAGCTGTGACCATATTGAAGTTATGTATACCTATAAGGAAGGCAAAGTTGCTGTGTGAATGGATTCAGGAGATGTCAGGTCTGCTTTTGCAAAAAAAAAAAAAAAAAAAGTGGGAAAAGGGCAGTAAAAGCCCTGGTATTTTTTGCAAAAAAAGATTACAGATTGTTTTGGATACTGAACATTTCTAGAGGCTCCACCCATCAAAGCAAGTGGCTTCCAAAGTTACTGGTGAGATTGTCGCTACAAGCAAAAGCATTCTTCCTTCCACAACAAGAGCTGGTTGCTCTGACTTCTGGCCTTGCTTGCTTCTGCCTTCTCCCTTCCTCTCTCCAGCTTTGTTGTTGTTATGTGCGAAGTCGTGTCCGACCCATCGCGACCCCATGGACAATGATCCTCCAGGCCTTCCTGTCCTCTACCATTCCCCGGAGTACATTTAAGTTTGCATCTCTCCAGCTAGGAGTCTTCTTATACATCTATGATTGCAGGAGCAGGTAAGTGGCCCCTTGATTACTCTCTTAGCAGGGAGGCTTATGGCATTCCCTTCTTACATCTTCCCCCAGCCAAGTTCCCTTCCCTCTGGCTGCCCTTTTACTTGTCATGATTGAGGTTTGGCTGGCAAGCAGTAGGGCCCCAATTTTTTATGTATTAAAATTAAAACATATTAGCAGGTGTATATTTACACTTCAAGGCACTGTGTTTATGAAGAAATAAATCTTATAGTATTCAATGTACTTAGGATTGCAACTCTACAATCTGATAGGCCAGATTCACAATCCATTTTTTTAAAAATTGTTCCTAATCCATGTATATAGCCCAGTGCTTCTGACAACTGTAGTGGATAGGAGGGGCATGGGTCTCTTCTCTTCTTTGACATAGTCAAATTGAAAATACCCAGCTAGCTGCATCTAGAGTGGAGTGGATTTAATGGGAAAGGGAGGAGTTAGGCCCCTAAAATAATACTACTCATATTTTTTATTTATTCAGGATAACATTGAAACGCCACAACTGCTGCTCTGCTAAAAACCCTGTAAGATATATGGAAAAGGCAGTACTATGTCAAACAAACAAAAAATTGCAGATGAAGAAGAAGAGTTGGTTCTTATACGCCACTTTTCGCTACCCGAAGGAGTCTCAAAGCGACTTACAGTCGCCTTCCCTTTCCTCTCCCCACAACAGACACCCTGTGAGGTGGATGAGGCTGAGAGAGCCCTGATATCACTGTTCAATCAGAACAGTTTTATCAGTGCCGTGGCAAGCCCAAGGTCACCCAGCTGGCTGCATGTGGGGGAGTGCAGAATTGAACCTGGCTCGCCAGATTAGAAGACCGCACTCCTCACCACTACACTAAACTGGCTCTCTGAGCACTGTGTCTTTAATGACAAATGGACTATTGAGTACTTCTTTGTTTTAAACAAGAATAAAGCAGTTTGCCTGATATGTCTTGAAACTGTCTCAGTATTAAAGGAGTTCAATATTAAAAGGCACTTTGAAGCCTGTCACAAGAGCTACTCAATATATCAAGGAGAGGTGCCAGCAAACAAAATCTCTTAAAAATCAATGTTTTGCCACAACATAATTCTGGAAAGCATGTTGGAGAGAACCTGTCTACCGTGAAGGCCAGCTATCATGTTGCTAAATGTATTGCTGAGTGTGGTAGACCATTCTCTGAAGGTGAATTTGTTTTAAAAAATGCATGGTTAAAGTAATGGAAAAATGTGCCCTGAGAAGGTATCTTGTGTTAGTTGTGTCAGTTTATCTGCATTTACAATCACCAGCTGTGTTGAAGAACTAGGAGAAGAGCTGCATATGTCACTGGTTGTCAAGTTTTGATTTTTTTCCCCCTTTGGCAGATGAGAGCAATGACATTATAGATACTGCTCAACTACTAATTTTTATCAGGGGGATCGATTCCAACTTCAGAATTACAGAAGAGTTGTGTGCACTGCAGAGTTTGAAAGGCACCACAATAGCAGAAAACATATTCTTGAAGGTGTGTAAATCAGTAGAAAATCTTGCTCTGAACTAGGATAAATTGAAAAGCATCACAACTGACAGTGCAAGAAATATGGTGGTAAGTAAAACTGATGTAGTTGCAAAAATCAATGAAGAGATATTAAAATTAAATGGTATACTTCCCTTGCAATTTCACTGCATCATCCATAAGCAAACCTTGTGTAGTAAGATTCTTCAGTGGGAGTCCACACTCCTAACCACTACACCAAACTGGCTGTCTAGTTTATTCTAGTTTATTTCAGTTGGTAGTTCATGGTTGAACCATGAATTTAACCATGTACAAATACAAATCGGGAGGTCAGTTCATGGACTGAATCAGCTCTTAGCAGTTCCATGACCCTGCTTTCTGTTCCCTGAAACTTTTGGGGAAGCAGAAAGCAGGGGTTCTTCCTGTGAAAAGCAGCAGGGAACAGAAAGCAGGGGTTTAAATGTTCCTGAGACATTTAAACACCTGCTTTCTGCTCCTCCCCTTACTTTTCCATTTTTTATGAAGAGTAGAAAGCAGGAGATTAAATATCTCCAAGCCACTTAAACCCCTGTTTTCTGCTCTTCACAAACTGCCTCAAACAGTACCTGGATTGAATGGCTTGCCTAGTAACACTTTGGCAGCCTCGGTGACCTTTATTTAATTTATTTAATTTCTTTTTAATGTGCTGTTTACATTCATGATGAAAATCACCACCCTGGAAATGGAGAAGTCACCTGCATACTCAATGTAATCAAACTTGTTCTCCAGTAATTTGGTAGTTGTTTCATGGCCACCAGTCACCACAGCAAAGGTATCCTGTAAGATAAGGAGGAAGAGTTATGTATCATCACCCCCCAAGCAGCAATTCATGGTGGTCCAGTTTCTGTTTCTTAGATAGACTTCTCTTCTTTATTTGGAAAAAAGAAGTACTTTTCACACAAAAGTATATGGCTGAGCCCCATGAAAGGCCTCTTTGAAGGGAGAACTTACAGCAGTGGAAACAGTGGGTGGAGGGGATATTTAACCATTTTCATACACTTTTTGTTTTGCCTCAAATCCCTCACCAGGTGACTTTCCCCCTTTTGGAATCCTA
The DNA here is from genome assembly GCF_049243985.1 of Paroedura picta. Taxonomy (NCBI): domain Eukaryota; kingdom Metazoa; phylum Chordata; class Lepidosauria; order Squamata; family Gekkonidae; genus Paroedura; species Paroedura picta. Next base: position 57,717 of record NW_027518632.1, on the reverse strand, counting down.
CAGAGGAAAGAATTGCTAGTGAACAATTTAGATTCAAGTAATAAGATAAATTATTATTTCTGCCTGCACTGGATGAGTTCAAATCCCGTGGGCCAGATGGTGTGTACCCAAGAGTGCTCAAAGAACATCCTGGAGAGTTTGCGGAACCCTTGTCCATCATCTTTAGGATGTCTTGAAGAACTGGAGAGGTGGCAGAAGACTGTAAGTGAGCAAATATTATACCTTTCTTCAAAAAAGGGAGGAGAAATGACCCAGGAATCTACAGGCCAATGAGTTTGACCTCAATTGGAGGGAACATACTGGAACAGATTTTAAAGGGGGCGATCTACAATATAAATAGATATAAATATAATAATAATAATCTGAAGAACAATTTGTTGATCTGGGGAAGTCAGCACAGATTTGTCTCCAATAGGTCCTGCCAGACCAACCTGGTTTCCTTCTTTGATCAACTGATAGGCTTATTAGATCGTGGAAACCCAGTGGATGTTGTTTATCTGGATTTCAGTAAGGATTTTGGCAAGGTTCTCTATGATGTTCTGATGGGTAAACCGGAAGACTGTATACTGGATTTTCAGATGGTTAGGTGGATAGGGAACTGGCTGCAAAACTTCACTCCAAGAGTGTTTGTTCATCAGAGTGGAGAGAGGTGAGCAGCGTATTGCCATGGGGCTCAGTACTGAGTCTGGTACTTTTCAACATTTTTATCATTAATCTGCACAAAAGGGTAGGGAGACTCCTCATTAGATCTGAGGATGACACCAAATTAAGAGGAGTAGTGAACACCCCATAGATAGAGATAGACTTCAGTGAGAACTGAACATACTAGAAAAATGGGCAAAACAGAACAAGCTGCAATTCAAGAATCATAGAATCATAGAATCATAGAATCATAGAGTTGGAAGGGGCCATACAGGCCATCTAGTCCAACCCCCTGCTCAACGCAGGATTAGCCCTAAGCATCCTAAAGCATCCAAGAAAAGTGTGTATCCAACCTTTGCTTGAAGACTGCCAGTGAGGGGGAGCTCACCACCTCCTTAGGCAGCCTATTCCACTGCTGAACTACTCTGACTGTGAAAAACGTTTTCCTGATATCTAGCCTATATCGTTGTACTTGAAGTTTTAACCCATTACTGAGTGTCCTCTCCTCTGCAGCCAACAGAAACAGCATCCTGCCCTCCTCCAAGTGACAACCTTTCAAATACTTAAAGAGGGCTATCATGTCCCCTCTCAACCTCCTTTTCTCCAGGCTGAACATTCCCAAGTCCCTCAACCTATCTTCATAGGACTTGGTCCCTTGGCCCCAGATCATCTTCGTCGCTCTCCTCTGTACCCTTTCAATTTTATCTACGTCCTTCTTGAAGTGAGGCCTCCAGAACTGCACACAGTACTCCAAGTGTGGTCTGACCAGTGCCATATACAATGGGACTATGACATCGTGTGATTTTGGTGTGATGCCCCTGTTGATACAGCCCAAAATGGCATTTGCCTTTTTTACCGCTGCATCACACTGCCTGCTCATGTTTAGTTTACAATCCACAAGTACTCCAAGGTCTCGTTCACACACAGTGTTACCTAGAAGCGTATCCCCCATCCAGTAGGCATGCTTTTCATTTTTCTGACCCAGATGCAGAACTTTACACTTATCTTTATTAAATTGCATCTTGTTCTCATTTGCCCATTTTTCCATTGTGTTCAGATCTCGTTGAACTCTGTCTCTATCTTCTGGAGTATTTGCCAGTCCTCCCAATTTGGTTTCGTCTGCAAACTTGATGAGTAGTCCTTCCACCCCCTCATCTAGATTTAAAGCCCATTGTATGTTTAAATACAATGGGCGCTAGAAAGGGAAGATTAGAGAGTGCCCGTGGTGGCAGAGTGTTAGTGGTGTTAGGGCAGAATGGATGGGAGAGTTTAAGAAATTAAACTCGATGAGTAGTCTGCAAACTTGATGAGTAGTCCCTCCACCCCCTCATCTAGATCATTAATAAATATGTTAAAAAGTACCGGGCCAAGCACCGAGCCCTGAGGTACCCCGCTACTCACCTCTCTCCAGTCTGATGAAACACCATTGACAACAACTCTTTGAGTGCGGTTCTCTAACCAATTCCCTATCCACCTAACTATCTGAAAATCCAGATTGCAGTCCTTCAATTTATCCATCAGAACATCATGGGGAACCTTGTCAAAAGCTTTACTAAAATCCAAGTAAATGACATCAACCGAATTTCCCCAATCCAGCAAACCTGTTACTTGGTCAAAAAAGGAAACCAGGTTGGTCTGGCAGGACCTGTTGGAGACAAATCCATGCTGAAGAAGTGTAGAGTTCTACATCTGGGTTATAAAAATGAGAAGAATGCATACTGGAAGGCAGATCCACTTCTGGGTAGCAGTATGTGTAAAAATGATCTTGGGGTACTTGGGACTGTAAACTAAATATGTGCAGACAGCATGATGTGGTGGTAAAGTAGGCAAATGCAGTCTTGGGCTGTATTAATAGAGTCATCATATCAAAATAACAAAATGTCATAATCCCACTGTGTACTGCATTGCTCACACCATACCTGGAGTACTGTGTGCAGTTCTGGAGGCCTCGCTTCAAAAAGGACGTGGACAGAATTGAGAGGGTTGAGAGGAGAGTGACAAGAATGACCTGGGGCCTGGGGACCAAGCACTATGAGGAAAGGCTGAGGGACTTGGGAATGTTCAGCCTGAAGAAGAGGAGGTTGATACATGATTGCTGTCTTTAAGTATTTGAAAGTTTGTCACTTAGAGGTAGTAAGTTCCCCTTAACTGGTGGTCTTTAACCCGTGACTGGATAGATACTTATCCTGGATGTTTTAGGCTGATCCTGCATTGAGCAGGGAGTTACACTAGATGGCCTGTGTGGCCCCTTCCAACTCTTAAGATTCTATGAAATGAAAAGCCTTTGGCACTTCTGCCACTCCCCACATCATCTGCACCTTAGATTTCTGTTTTGCTAAACATGGCTGCAAGCTTAAAACGAGGCTGCAGGTTCTGGCCTCAGTGGATTAGGAGGCCCAGAGGAGGAGGAATGGCCTAAGATGCAGCAGAAGGGAGGTGGGGGGAAGGGCCGGGAGACTTGGGCCCCCTGTGTGCGAGTGCTCCTTTAGCTGTAGCTACACACATGGATGGGCAGGCACTCAGACTGGCAAGCACTGTTTATTGGGCTGTGTGCCATCCTCTGACTCTTCCAACTTGGGCCAGCTGCAGAGCTTCCCATCCTCCTACCCTATATTTTGGGCTGAACAGATTTGGTTTCATCGTTATTATGGGGTATTGTATTTTAGTACTATAACAACATGGTGGTTGCCACCTGTGTTTTTGTCTTCTTGTGCATGTCTTTTTGTAACATTGGCACAGCTGGTGGTTGTTGCACATAGGAAGGATCCTTTTTTTGGGGGGGGGGAGACCAAGGCCTCCATGTGGGTCTCCTCCAGTATGGGGGCCTCCATAAGAGGCTGTGCGGGTGGAGGGCCACAGCCTTGCCCCCAGGCGGGGCTGCCTTGTGGCTCACATTTCTGGGTGTCAGGGGGAAGCAAGCAGAGGCCAATGCCCATGGTGTTCGCCTTTGAACTGCCATGCCCCAAGGTGTCAGCAGGCAGGTAGGAACTGGGTTTCAAACAAAGATGGTATAGCTTGATTGCTTCAGCTCAAGCCACTGGGCAGGGACTTCCTTGTGGTTAGCTGGCCATGGGATGGTGAGATCCACCCATGCTACACCGAGATTCCTTTCTATGCATTTTGCAATAAATCTGTGTCCTATTTATTGCTAAAGGATTTGTGTGGCATCCTCCTTTAGGCCTCCAGCCATGTTCACTTGACATGCAATCATGTTTTCATTTTTTTTTTAATTGAATCAGTGTCATCTGTCTCTCTTAAATCACCTCAGGATTTAAAAAAGAAATAGAATATAGTAAAGTTATCTTAAGGAAAAGAAAAGTTCATCACCCTGCAGAGAACTCTTATCCTCCAACCTAAGTACACGTCCCACTGTCATCAGGGAGGGTAAGGAAGGAGACCGATCAGGGACAGCCCAATCAGGAAGGCCAGCTCATAGGGAACCAAAAGTAAAAGGATTCAGATGCCTTTATACTAACGGCCAAAGCATGGGCAATAAGACGGAACAGCTGGAACTTCTCATGCTGATGGAAAGGTATGATCTAGTGGGTATCACAGAAACTTGGTGGAATGATTCTCATGACTGGAATGTAATAGTGGATGGATATGAACTGTTCAGAAAAAACAGAATAGATCGAAGAGGTGGAGGAGCGGCACTGTATGTGAGGGAAGGGCTTACCTGTCAGGAAATTCTAGTGAAGGAGAGTATATCTACAGTGGAAAGCCTCTGGGTGAAAAAAGTGAGGGGAAAACAAACAGTGTGGTGGTTGGTGTCTGCTACCGACCGCCTGACCAACGAGAGGATGTGGATGCTGCACTTTGTGAGCAGCTTGAGAAAATGTCCAAGCATCAGGACCTTGTCATCATGGGAGACTTCAATTTCCCAGATGTATGCTGGGAAACAAACTCTGAGAAGCGTCCTCAGTCATGCAAGTTTCTGACCTGCCTGGCTGACAATTTCATTTATCAAATGGTAGATGAACCCAAAAGAGGTTCAGCCATACTGGACTTAATACTGACCAAGAGGCAAGAGTTGGTGGATGAGGTGAAAGAGGTGGGGACTCTAGGGGGAAGTGACCATGTTCTCATAGAATTCCTTTTGAGATGGGGAAGCAAGGAAGCTTGTAGCCAGACACGGATGTTGGATTTTTGTAGAGCAAACCTTAATAAACTCAGAGACATGATGAGTGTCATACCATGTACGAGATTGCTGGAAGGGAAGGGAGCATGTGAAGGGTGGGCGCTACTCAAACAAGAGCTATTGCATGCTCAATGAATGACTATCCCAGAAAAAAGAAAACACTGCAGGAGCTCTAAGAAGCCTATTTGGATGAACAGAGAACTTCAAGAGGAACTAAGAAAGAAAAGGGAGATGTTCAGGAAATGGAGGGAAGGACTGAGCTCTAAAGAAGAGTACCTACAGGTTACTAGGCACTGTACATTAGCAATCCCAACCTGTGGGCCTTCGACTAATTGGAGGTGGGCCCCGAAGGACGCCTTCTCCCCACCCCCCGGCCCTTTACTTCATCCCCCCGCCCCTTTACAACACACTTCGGGTGTCATTGTCTCCCATCACTCCCAGATGGGACTATCTCGTTGCAGAGAAACAAGCTCAGGATTCCCATTGATATGTCATTGTCATGAGTTAAAATTTCCATGAAAATAAACTGTTCCTTATGTTCATTGTTGTCACATGTCTGTATCTTATTTTGAAGGGATGTTTAAACATTACCATAGCGATCAGAGAGCGTTAGGGCAGTGGTTGAGAGTAGAGGAGTAAACTACCCCCCCACCGGGCCTCAGTAAAAGGTCCCCAGTGAGTGGTCCAAGCCGTTGAGTGGTCCCCGGTGATAAAAATGTTGGGGACCACTGCTGTAGATCAATCATAAGAAAGGCCAAAGCTGAGAGTGAGCTAAGATTGGTCAGGGAAGCCCACTGTAACAAGAAAAGATTTTTCAGTTATGTGAGGAGCAAACGTAAAGCAAAGGAGGCAATAGGCCCACTGTTGGGTGCGGATGGACGAACTCTAATAGAGGATGCAGAGAAAGCAGAAAGGCTCAGCGCCTATTTTACATATGTTTTTTCCCCACGGGTCAAAGGGGTTAGGCACATCTAGAGATGGCAGTAGCCAAGAGATAGTGTCTGGGTGGCAGGTTGACATGGACAGAGAGATTGTTGAGAGGCATTTAGCTGCACTGGATGAGTTCAAATATCCTGGGCCGGATGAAATGCACCTGAGAGTGCTCGAAGAACTTTCTGGAGAACTTGCAGAACCCTTGTCCATCATCTTCAGGACCCCTTTAAGGACTGGAGATGTCCCGGAGGACTGGAAGAGAGCAAACGTTGTTCCAGTCTTCAAGAAAGGGAGGAAGGATGACCCGGGAAACTATAGACCAGTGAGTCTGACCTCTGTTGTGGGTAAGATAATGGAGCAGATATTAAAGGGAGCGATCTGCAAACATCTGGAGGACAATTTGGTGATCCAAGGAAGTCAGCATGGATTTGTCTCCAACAGGTCCTGTCAGACCAACCTGGTTTCCTTTTTTGACCAAGTGACAGGTTTGCTGGATCGTGGAAATATGGTTGATGTCGTTTACTTGGATTTTAGTAGAGCTTTTGATACGGTTCCCTATGATGTTCTGATGGATAAATTGAAGGACTGCAATCTGGATTTTCAGATAGTTAGGTGGATAGGGAATTGGTTAGAGAAGCGCACTCAAAGAGTTGTTGTCAATGGTGTTTCATCAGACTGGAGGGAGGTGAGTAGCGGGGTACCTCAGGGCTCGGTGCTCAGTCTGGTACTTTTTAACATATCTTTAAACGTCCCGTGGCACCCACGGGGCACCATGGACTAAATAAAAGAGTAAGCCCTGTCGGGGAGGAGTTAGGGCGGGCCCTGTCCGGGATAAGAACTTGGAGGGACCGATCAGGAGCCGCGAAGCGGCTCCTGATGGGTCCCTCCGAGTGTCCATCCAGGGCCAAGCCAGCCACAGACTCACCTCGCAGACTCACGCTCGCAGCCCACGGGGTAAGTCCTCCAGCCCTGCCACTCACTCCTGCCCACCGCCGCCGTTCTCCCGGCTTCTGCTGGGCTCCGCGCCTCCCGACCCCTCCTCCCCCAGACCTCGCCTCCGTTGCTACTGTGAGAACAAAAACACATCTCATTTCTTTGTGTTCCTAACCATTCTGCTTCTGCCCTTTTGCCTTGAGACTGCTTACTGAGGCAAGGGCTGGGGGTGGTGGGGTGGGGTGGGTTTGGGAGCTGCTTTGCGCCGCCTTAAAGCTGTAAATTCCACTCACTGCCCTTTTGCCTTGAAACAGCCAACAGCAGAGGCGACAGCTGAGGGTGGTGGGGTCGGGAGCAGCTTCGCGCTGCCTCAAAACTTTAACTTTCACTCAGTGGCCGCATGGCCCAATCAGGAGCCGCTAACCAGCAGACAGCTCTGACGCAAAATGCCCGCCTCCACTTGCCGTGCAAGAACAACGCCGAGACCACTCGCCTCCAGGAAACGAGCCCTCAGCCCCAGAACTCCATGCCTCGCCCCTTCCACCCCTCCCTCCCCCCTCCCTCCGATATACCGAGAGTGAGACAGCTCGAGGACACAGTTCTGGCTGGCAGACAGACAGGGCATAAAGACCTATCTGGAAGGCTGGCTGGGGAGATGGACGCACGGGAGTCAGAAAGGCAGCGACAGAAACACAGATGGAGCGATCCAGCCAGAGAGAAAAAGAAAGACCAGAGACATACACAGGAATGAGGCGTGGAAGGCAGGACAGAAAACCATCCGGTTACCAGCAACAGGGCTGGCTGGGAAACAGACAGGAGATCAGGGGAGCCTGGATAGATTGGTCCACGGATAGGAGGAGGGAGGAAACAAAGACACACAGCGAGCGAGGGAGATTGCGAGATAAAAACACAGAGACACAGTCAGAGACATACAAGAGAGAGAGAACAAGGAAGACACTTTTCTTAAACTTAATTTCTTAAACTCTCCCATCCATTCTGCCCTAACACCACTAACACTCTGCCACCACGGGCACTCTCTAATCTTCCCTTTCTAGCGCCCATTGTATTTAAACATACAATGGGCTTTAAATCTAGATGAGGGGGTGGAAGGACTACTCATCAAGTTTGCAGACGAAACCAAATTGGGAGGACTGGCAAATACTCCAGAAGATAGAGACAGAGTTCAACGAGATCTGAACACAATGGAAAAATGGGCAAATGAGAACAAGATACAATTTAATAAAGATAAGTGTAAAGTTCTGCATCTGGGTCAGAAAAATGAAAAGCATGCCTACTGGATGGGGGATACGCTTCTAGGTAACACTGTGTGTGAACGAGACCTTGGGGTACTTGTGGATTGTAAACTAAAAATGAGCAGGCAGTGTGATGCAGCGGTAAAAAAGGCAAATGCCATTTTGGGCTGTATCAACAGGGGCATCACATCAAAATCACAAGATGTCGTAGTCCCATTGTATACGGCACTGGTCAGACCACACCTCGAGTACTGTGTGCAGTTCTGGAGGCCTCACTTCAAGAAGGACGTAGATAAAATTGAAAGGGTACAAAGGAGAGCGACGAGTATGCTCTGGGGCCAAGGGACCAAGCCCTGTGAAGATAGGTTGAGGGACTTGGGAATGTTCAGCCTGGAGAAGAGGGGACATGATTGCCCTCTTTAAGTATTTGAAAGGTTGTCATTTGGAGGAGGGCAGGATGCTGTTCCCGTTGGCTGCAGAGGAAAGGATGCGCAGTAATGGGTTTAAAGTACAAATACAACGATATAGGCTAGATATCAGGGAAAATTTTTTCACAGTCAGAGTAGTTCAGCAGTGGAATAGGCTGCCTAAGGAGGTGGTGAGCTCCCCCTCACTGGCAGTCTTCAAGCAAAGGTTGGATACACACTTTTCTTGGATGCTTTAGGATGCTTAGGGCTAATCCTGCATTGAGCAGGGGGTTGGACTAGATGGCCTGTATGGCCCCTTCCAACTCTATGATTCTATGATTCTATGATTCTATCATCATCATCATATACATAAAAATATACATCTTCCCTATAGATAAATTTATCTTGCTTCTACATTTATCCCTTGTTTTTGTTAACTATGCAGCAAGGCAGTTGAAGTAAATATTGAATTTGCATTCATTAATATTATCATGTATGTGAATGATTATTATGTTTTCACGTGGAAAAGAAATGGGGGAGAACTGCATCAAAACTCACTGGGTCAAAGTACTTAGGTAGTACTTCAGCCATTAGCTTCTCACTGCATCTGCTGAGCTCGGAAGGTTTCACAATCACACAGTTCCCTGATGGAGAAAAGAACATATGACTATGGTAACAAGGTGTATAAACCACCACACATTTGGACCCAACCCTCAAGGGAGCATGGGTCAGGGCTGTGGGAAACAGCCTTCAGAGAGCTTCTCACTCACCAGCTGCAATGGCCCCCACCAGAGGGACCAAGGTGAGGTAAAAGGGGTAATTAAAGGGTGAAATGATGAGCACCACTCCATAGGGGTCCTTGCGGATGAAGGCACTGTCAAACGTCATGGCCTAGAAGGAGGTGACAACAACAAAAGCCCATGAAGCACTTGAGGCAGGGAAAAAGAATAAAGTTGTAAACATGAACAATTTTATTTGTCTTCAGTGTCCAGCCCATTGGAAGAGTGCTTTTCACATTCCTCTCTGGCCCTGCTAGTCAGAATGATGGATCTGTATGACTTCCATTTTTCTCTCTTAGGAAAACGCCAAAGATTTTATGTTCTGAAAATTATTGCAGATGTGATGATTATTCCACTTGCTGAGTTTTATATTTTTATACTGCGTGCTGAAATAACTTAGTGCCTTGTGGAAGTGCCAAAGGGAATTATGTACAGCAGAAGTAATTATACTTTTGAAAATATGACATGATCTCCTTAGGTCAGATGCACACAAGAAGATTATAGATGCACTTATGCATCACACTACGGCAACAATCCTAAGATCATTCCCCTAGCGGTAAGCTCCATTGAGTAACTCAGGATTTACTTCAGAGTAAATTTGCTATGGTTTTGTATTTGTTTAGACACGATGTTTTCAATATAATGGATTCTTTAAATGTAATCTGATAAAATGGGTCAGGAGTACACAGTAGAAACAGGGACACATAGTGTATAGAAGTGATCAGTACCTCAGAGTGAGAATCTCTGGGACACTTGAAAGTTTGGTTAGCCTCTATATCCTCCACCAAATCAAACACAGAAGAACCTTCTCTCCAACACAAAGCCATATTTCTACCTTTTCCAGCTTGTTTCTCTTACCAGGTTCTTGTTTACATGCTCGTCTGCCATCCAGTACTCCAGGTTGTTGAGTGCTGTGTTCACTTCATTCATAACAAGACCAATTTCATCCAGCTCTCCTTCAAATGCGGGCTTTTGGGAGAATGAAAGGATCTCAGTTTTAGCCACGCCAGGCTTACAAACCACTTAATAGAGCAATTGCTCCTGATCTGAGAATAATTATTCAGCCAGAACTTCTGTTTGCATCACCACACTCACCCTGCGCAAGTCTGCATTCAAGGCTTGCAGGATTTCACATTTTTTCTCCTCCATAAAGCGGCTCAGCGCCTCCAGCTGGGTCCTTCGATATTCCATCAGCCGAGTCTTTCCTGTTAGCCATTTAGCACGCAGACAATCCACCAGGGCAGCAAAGGGGTTTGAGCTGGAGAAAAAGCAAGTCATCAAAGGATTTCTAAGAATCTTGTGGATTGTTTTGATGACACTTGTTATTCAGCAGGATGCGCACAGATTCAGCTGATAATAGCTCACAACGCTCCCTTTTATTTTCCTTCATATCAGGAAAAAATAGTAAAGTAGCAGCGTATACGCAAATGCATATTTAAATTATCGGGAGGTACAAATCAAAATTCCTGACAAATTGTATGATTAGAGCGTCCTGAGGCGAACTATTATCAAGGCTACCCCAACCACTGTGAAGTGTGGACAATTGACACAGACTCTCACCTCCTAGAAGAGTCAGTGATTATTTATTTATTTTCTGTCACAATGTCTTAAAACCCCATTAAAACTCCCATTAAAAGACTTTAAAATCCTTCCAACATGGCGGAAAAGATCCTATTCCTATCCCCTATTACTAAAAGGGGAGAGAAGGAAGTCCAATGATGTTAACTTCAAAAGCCCAGGGGGAGGCAGTAGATGTACCTCACCGACCCCAGCCAAAACCATAGACCTGGCAGAAGAGCTCTGTTTTGCAGGCCCTGCGGAACACTGAAAGATCCCGCAGGGCCTGCAGCTCACCCTGGAGTTCATTCCACCAGGTAGGAGCCAGGACCAAAAAGGCCCTGGCCCTGGTTGAGGCCAGGTGCGCTTCCCTAGGGCCGGAAACGGCCAGTAGATTCTCACCCGCAGAGCGCAAAGCTGCGGCAGTTTGCGGGGGCGATGTGGAGAGGTGGGTGGCGGAAGAGTGCGGAGGACGGGTGGGTGGGGGAGGCAGTGGCGGGGGTGCAGCCCCCCCCAGGGGGGAATGGAAGGGTAGGCCACGCATCGCTTACCTTGGGTGTAGTGCGGTTCCTGGTCAGGGCGCCCCCACCTTGTCACGGGGCTGTCTCGGGCGGGCGGCATCCAGGTGGCAGGCAGGCTTCGTGGGCAGCAAAGGGACAGGCCCGGCACATCAGTGACACATCAGGGCTGTACATTTGCCGGGGACTAAGGCTCCTTTGGCAGGGCCCTACTCCTTTCCCGCCACCCCCCTCCCCGCCCAATGTCCCTGCCTTGCCAGTGGGAAAGGAGCAGGAACGCCACCTCTTCAATGAAGCCTCTCACCGGGCAGTGACACTCGGAGGGGCCAATTGGGACCTGATTGGCCCCTCCAAGTCTTTATCACAGACTCACCCGCACCTTTCTCCTCCCACCTACCCCTTACTGCTTTATACTTACCACTCCACAGGAGCGGTTTACAAATGAACAAGGTGATAATAGCTCTATGATGGATACATCTGGTTCTAGTGATTTGTGGGTTTGCAGTTTGTCACCAATATTTCCCTAATCTCCACATCCTTCCTCCTGAAAACACCTATTCAGGAACAGGTATTTGCCTAATATCTTCAGCACTGAAGACAAATGAGAAGAATTCATTTAGCTTTTCAACATTCACTTTTAATTCCTTTATCAGTCAATGGTCCAACTGATTCCCTAGCTGTTTTCCTGCTCCAAATGTATTTAGAGCAGGAAAGGTCTTTATCCTTTTAGTGATATGTTCCTTAAAATCCCTTTTTTGCAACCCTAACTATCTGCTTGCACTTCTGTTGGTTTTGTATTTGTTCTCCTCTGCCTCATTTGGGCAATCCTCCAGTCTCTGAAGGAAGCCATTTTCATTCCCTCATCCTGCTTGTGAGCCATGCTGGTGTCCTTAGACCTTTTCTGATCTCTGGTATATAGTCTAACAGAACCTCCAGTATTGAGTATGGAGGAGTTGAGTAATACTCCACCCTGCTTTCAAGAGATCTGGCCCTATTCATTGTTTCTTTCAACTTCTTTTGACCCAGAGTTTTCATTTACCCAGTCAATATGAGCGTTGTTAAAGTAATCTCTTTTTACAGCTTCCTGGTTTAATTTCCCATCTCAAGTTCAGTCAGTGATTTGGTCAGTACATCCCCAGTACTAAATCATTTTTGGGCCTAATATTGTCAACTCAGATTCTGTGGAGGAATGGTCTTCAGTGCTGTTCCTTACCTAGATGCAGGATAGTCTTCCTTAAGTGCAGATTCCACAAGAGCTTCCTTGAATTGGGGTTGTTGTTTTGCATCCTGCTGTCTTGTAGAACCTGTGTGGGAAGAACTTGTACCTTGTTGAGAGGAAAATTCCCAGAGTTTGGCTTTTTGTCTAACACTCAGCTGTCTTGCACTGACTGTGTTCTGTGTGTTTTCACTGGCATTTCTTGAACTTTCCTTCATGTTTCTTGGAGTTTCCTGGACATCCTGCTTTTGTCTCAAGTCAAAGTGCCATGACACAGCACCTTCTACAGTTTCTCCAGCTAGAAATCAATAATAAAACAGTAAATCAATTGCATACTGTCTAACATGAACTCTTGCTGGTTTGAGCTTGTAACCATAGATGACTACCTCTTCCCATGGAGTGTGGAAGATGTCACGTTTACACAGCACCTGTTTTGGTGGATCATACACACACATTTCTTTAAAAAAAATTCTGTTGCCTCTGGAGGTTGGCACCCTTACTGTAGGATTTTTCTGTTTTATGACACTCTATGTGGGGGGAGGGGAGGTAGACATGATTACTCTGAACCTGCCCTTATGGTGTTTTTATGATATAGTAGATGGATTTGGATAAACATGAGCATTTGGATGTAGAGTTCAGATTTGTAATTGTGATCTTTCAGGTTCAGAATGTTGAATATTCTGAAATTTCAGACTATTCAGAATTCTATTTAAGTCAACACCAATTTCCTACTTTAAAAGAAAATCAAACTACCTTTTAAAGATCATGACCCCAGCTCCCTGACCCTTTCATGGGGTTGTGCCAAAACCAGACAGCTAAGCCCAGGATCCCCATGGGTGAGATGGCACCCACTGACACCTTTCTTAGTGCCCACCAATTGGTTTAAGAAAGTATTCATGGCCAGGTGGCAGGTTGGTCCCTGGAGATTTGAATGACTGCAAAAAAATTTTAAATTTGTTTTGGCAGCAGCTGCCACCTCAACATAGGAATCTTATTTTCAGTCATGCAGTGAAGCTTCAAGCACACAAGAAAATATTTTTAAACGATGTTCATTAAACAAAACAGAAGTTTAAACAATAAACTCTGTCTAGTTTAAATGGCATCCTGTTAAACAGAGCTTCTGCTTAAAATGTTAAATAATTACTGTAAGAGTTTTGTGACCTTCACATGTTATTCTTGGCTTTGCCTCCCTTGGTAGCCATTTTGTGGTTATGCCCTATCACGCTTTTTCAGAATTCCGAAGGACTTGATATAAGAAGTCATGCACGAAAGCACCCACTATTGGAAAGGGGTACTAGCTGGGTGAGGAAAAATGTTCTGTCTGCTGTATGACAGGTGATATTTTTTTAATGAATTTTTATTGTTTTCTAATAGATGTAAAATTCAGAAAGAAAGACAGAAGATAATTAATTTTGCAAGCATTTCAAGAATTTGTCCCAGTGTCTTTGAAATTCTTAGAACCATCTTTGATTAACCATGTTTGTTAACCTTACCACCAAAGCTAGCTCTCTGAGTTTCTCACACCAAAGGCCCATCTGTGGCTCCTGTTGTGATTTCCAGCCAGAAGCTATTATAAGTTTTGTCACCATTGTTGCATGTAAAAACAATTCTGCCCCTGCTTTGCACAAACCCATAGAATCAAAGAAACATAGAGTTGGAAGGGGCCACACAGGCCGTCTAGTCCAACCCCCTGCTCAACGCAGGATCAGCCCAAAGCATCCTAAAGCATCCAAGAAAAGCGTGTATCCAACCTTTGCTTGAAGACTGCCAGTGAGGGGGAGCTCACCACCTCCTTAGGCAGCCTACTCCACTGCTGAACTACTCTGACTGTGAAATATTTTTTCCTGATATCTAGCCTATATTGTTGTACTTGTAGTTTAAACCCATTACTGCGAGTCCTTTCCTCTACAGCCAACGGAAACAGCATCCTGCCCTCCTCTAAGTGACAACCTTTCAAATACTTAAAGAGGGCTATCATGTCCCCTCTCAACCTCCTTTTCTCCAGGCTGAACATTCCCAAGTCCCTTAACCTATCTTCATAGGGCTTGGTCCCTTGGCCCCAGATCATCCTTGTCGCTCTCCTCTGTACCCTTTCAATTTTATCCATGTCCTTCTTGAAGTAAGGCCTCCAGAACTGCACACAGTACTCCAGGTGTGGTCTGAGCAGTGCCGTAAACAATGGGACTATGACATCTTCTGATTTTGATGTGATGCCCTTGTTGATACAACCCAAAATGGCATTCACCTTTTTTACTGCTGCATCATACTGCCTGATCATGTTTAGCTTACAATCCACAAGTACCCCAAGGTCTCGTTCACACACAGTGTTACCTAGAAATGTTACAATAAGTGTTACAATAAGACCTAAAAGGAATTCTTGTCATAGTAGCAAACTTTACTATGACCAGAGATTCTTGTCATTCATAGAGAAGAGGAATCACCTGTTTCAGATTATTATTTGAATGTTTTTCTAGTGCCTAAAAGAACCAGGTACATGTCTGATGGATCACAAATGCTTGAGCAAGAGAGAAATGTGTTATTTTTTAACACTTGATGAGGCTTTTCTGAAACATTCCATGTCAACATTTATCCAAGGATGAGAAAATAAAAAGGCTAAACATTTCTGAAATTGTGGTCCCCAACCTTTTTATCACCGGGGACCACTCAACGCCGGGGACCACTCACCGGGGACCACTCAACGCCTTTTACTGAGGCCTGGTTGGGGGGGGGGGTAGTTTACTTCTCTACTCTCAACCACTGCCCTAACCCTCTCTGATCGCTATGGTAATGTTAAAGCATCCCTGCAAAATAAGATATAGACACGCCACAACAATGAACACAAGGAACATTTTATTTTCATGGAAATTTTAACTCATGACAATGACAAATCAATGGGAACCCTGAGCTTGTTTCTCTGCAATGAGATAGTCCCATCTGGGAGTGATGGGAGACAATGACACCCGAAGTGTGTTGTAAAGGGCCGGGGGCAGGGGGGAGAAGGCGTCATTCGGGGCCCACCTCCAATTAGTCGAAGGACCACATGTGGTCCGCAGCCCACAGGTTGGGGTTCGCTAACCTAGACTATATGATGTTGGATGTGTTTTTAAACTCATGCAGTATAGAGAAATTTTCTTAGCAGTAAGGTTTCTGGGGAAATTAGCAATGTCCACGATTCAATAGATATTGATGAATTGGTTGTATTTGAATGTTTACATCTATGTGTAAGACAAAAGAGTCCTGATGGGGTTGTTTTTACTATTACAATGTGTCAGCAGTGAGTGAACTGCCTAATGACAATGCCTTGGCTAGACTTGGTTATGGGGTAAAGGTAAAGGTAAAGGTATCCCCTGTGCAAGCACCGGGTCATGTCTGACCCTTGGGATGACGCCCTCTAGCGTTTTCATGGCAGACTCAATATGGGGTGGCTTGCCAGTGCCTTCCCCAGTCATTACCGTTTACTCCCCAGCAAGCTGGGTACTCATTTTACCGACCTTGGAAGGATGGAAGGCTGAGTCAACCTTGAGCCAGCGCTGGGATTTCAATCCCAGCCTCATGGGCAGAGCTTTCAGACTGCATGTCTGCTGCCTTACCACTCTGTGCCACAAGAGGCTCTTGGTTATGGGGTAAACAACAAACACCAAAGAGCTTTTGCAATTAACCTAATCAGTACATACATACTGAGGTTTACAAGCCATGAAGAATGTAAGTACATGTTCTTTGAATAGCAGAATAACAGCTATTAGTTCTAGCTAAAGCTTTAACACTGTTCTTCTCTGCTGTTCTTCTCTGCTCCTTTTAAAACTGTGGAGAAGGAATTTTGAGATATTTTGATAAAATGGTTAAGTTGTACCCAATAGGGAAACGTTGTAGCTACAGGAATATAGTTAAGCAGTTGGATTTAATGTATGAGAAATGTAATGGTTCAGAATGTACAATATTTTCTTGGGCATGTGCAAGAATAATCAAAGATTTCTAATAGACTCTTAAAGTAAAAAAAAAATCTGCTAAATCATGACTTAGGGAAATTCTAGATTCTAGTGGGGGAGGGGGGGCTTAA
This sequence comes from Paroedura picta, assembly GCF_049243985.1. Taxonomy (NCBI): domain Eukaryota; kingdom Metazoa; phylum Chordata; class Lepidosauria; order Squamata; family Gekkonidae; genus Paroedura; species Paroedura picta. The sequence goes on along the minus strand of NW_027518632.1, from coordinate 41,284 downwards.
ATGGACAACCCTGAGAACTCATGCACATTTTTTGTGTTTTCATAAGCTGGAGTCACTGAAGCAGTCGGTGTGAACTTAAATGGACTTTGGGGAATGGTAGAGGACAGGAAGGCCTGGAGGATCATTGTCCATGGGGTCGCGATGGGTCGGACATGATTTTGCACCTAACAACAACAACATAAGCTAAAAGGATTATGTTTTTATTCATTTTGACAAATAATAGAACCATACGGTAGATATTCTTAGGATATAATGGTATAGAAAACCAGTTTAGTTGATTTATATTTGTGAAATGGCCCTGTGGGAGGAGTGTGTCCGGGGTGTCCAAGTTGAATACGGGCCAATCAGGGTGCAGCCAATGCAGCTGGCCACATCCTGATTGGGCCGCCCCTATGCTCACCTCCCTTACAGGGGGCCTATTATGGGGAGAGGAAAAGAAGGCAATTTTAAACCTCTTAGAGACACTTGAGGCCTGCTGGGTGACTGTGGACCATTTCCAGTTCTCTCAGAGCTCTCAGCCCCACTTCTCTCACAGGGTGACTGTTATGGGGAGAGGAAGGGAAGGTGATTTTAAACTGTTTAGAGATACCTAAGGCCTGCTGGATGACTGTGGGCCATTTTCAGTTCTCTCAGACCTCTCACAGCCCCACATCCCTCACAAGTTGTCTATTGTGGGGGCATGAAGGGGATAATCCATCTCTTCTTCTAAGGGGCAACAGTGAAAGAAGCATGTGGGCACATAACATTATATCAACAGTAACAAAAATGGAGACAGAAGTAGGGCAACTGAACTAGGAGGAATTGGTTGCCATGTAATCTCCCCATAAGAAGAGACTTCAGTCTGATTTTTCCTTCACATATCTGAAGACATGGCTCTTGAAAGCTCATCTATAACCACTATGCCACAATTCCCAAAGGTCAGTCCTCTCCCACACTCAACTAACATTCCAAACCACAGGTTCTTGACACCCACACCCATGCCCTCATTTGTCACTATGCCACCACAAACCACCACACAACACATATATTCAACCTCATGCCCTTACAGACTGGATAACACCTCCCCTTATGCTTCCTAATGCCATGCTCTCTCTATCTTAATCACTCACTTCCTTTCTACCTCCCCCTCTCTTTGCTATTTTCCTCCCTCCCCCCCCTGCTAGCACCCATTTTGTCAGCTACAATGGGCATTAATTCTAGTATAGAATATTGTATTATGCTCTATAATTGTATAATATTGTATAATGCTATAGTTTTTTTTCATGTTTCATAATTTGATTTAATAATTCCCAGAATCTCCAGCTTTCTCCTGGCGATCTCCTGAACTGGACATTGTAGCTAATTTTTGAAATGCATTCTACGATTGCCCCTAGACATCCTCTCTGCCCTCGACTCAAACAGTTGCCATGGTATACCAGGGCGCTCCAGGCAAAGAAGTGGGAATTGAGACAACTTGAGCAAGTGTGGTGGAAAGATCACGATGAGGCCGCAAAAACATATTATTGCATGCTTATGAGGGCGTATGAGATGGCAGTGAAAGCGGCAAAACGTGATTATTTTGCTGTGGAAATTGCGTCTGCAAGCTCTCGTCCGACCCAATTGTTTAGGGTAGTTTGATACTTGACCGCCTGGAGGATACGCGCCAGAATAGTAGGAGATTGGATTTTGGCTGTGAGGCATCAGCAAGCTTTTTGGCGGATAAAGTCTTGTCACTCCGCCATGACCTTCCTGCCACGCTTGATACAGTAAATGAACTGGAGGCCTGTTAGCCGGTCTTGGATGTGGTGTTTGATGATTTCAGATGGCTCTCTATACCCAAAGTGGACAGGTTGCTGGGGCAGGTGCGGGCGACCACTTGCCCTCTAGATCCCTGCCCTTCTTGGCCCCTCAAGGAAGGGGGCCGAGGGTAGGAGAGCAGCTCCGTGACATTGTTAACTGCTCCCTCCGATCAGGGGAGTTTCCGGAGCTGCTAAAGGAGGCAGTGGTCTGCCCGCTCCTTAAAAAGCCATCGCTGGATCCGCGAGACCCTGCCAGCTACCACCCAGTTGCGCACTTAACGTTCCTGGGAAAGGTAGTTGAAAGGGCCGTAGCAGACCAGCTCCTGGTGTTCCTGGAGGAAACTTCAGTGCTTGATCCATACCAGTCTGGCTTCCGTCCTGGCCACGGGGTGTTGGTCGCCCTGACGGACGATCTCCGTTGCCAGCTGGATTGAGGCAGTTCTGCTGTGTTAGTTCTACTAGATCTGTCAGCCGCATTTGATGTGGTCGACCATGAGCTACTAGCATGCCGCCTTGCCAGGACGGGGATAAGGGGTACAGCGCTGGATACACTCATTCCTCCTAAACCGGATCCAGAGGGTGGCATTGGGATATCGAGTCCGTTCAGGCTCCCTTGTGGAGTTCCACAGGGATCGGTGCTCTCCCCCACACTCTTTAACATCTTTATGCACCCTCTGGCCCAGCTGGTCAGGAGTTACGGCTTGGGTTGCCATCAGTATGCTGATGGCACCCAGCTGTATCTCCTGATGGACGGCCACCCAGATTCCCCCCCAGATCCATTTGCCAGATGTTTGGAAGTCGTGGCTGGATGGCTCGAGCAGAGTTGCCTGAAACTCAACCCTGCCAAAACGGAGGTCCTGTGGTTTGAGGGGAAGGGAGCAGCTCAGGAAGCGTGACTACCCACCTTGGCTGGGACGCAACTGACTATCGCGTCCCAAGCCAAGAATTTGGGTGTGACCTTGGATGCCTCGTTAACACTGGAGGCCCAGGTCAAGAAGCTAGAGGACCAGGCTTTTTTCCATGTTTGCCAGGCTTGGCTACTAGCGCCCTGTCTCCTGACCACCTGGCCACAGTGGTCCATGCGACGGTCACCTCCACCTATAGTATTATACAGGCCTTTTCAGTCCTGGCCCCAACCTGGTGGAATGAGCTCCCAGAAGAGCTAAGGGCCCTGTGGGATCTACCAGCTTTCTGCAGGGCCTGTAAGACGGAGCTCTTCCGCCAGGCATATGGTTGAGGCCAGGGCAGCTCTCCCACTAATCCATCAGAGGATCCCCTCCAATATTGAGATCTCTGACATCGAGATCATTGTTAGATCTATTGTATTGGTGCCACCCTCTTCTGAATATTATTCTCTCCACCAGGCTGAACTAAGATCGGAATTGTGACCACCGCCGCTATATGTTATATGTAACTTTTGCTGATGTTAATTGGGGTTTTTATGGGGATTTTATTGTGTTTTAACTATTTATGTTGTAAACCGCCCTGAGACCTATTTGGAGAAGGGTGGTCTAAAAATTAAATAATAATAATAATAATAATAATAATAATAATAATAATAATAATAATAATAATAATAATAATAATAATAATAATAATAATAATAATAATAATAATAATAATAATAATAATAGCCAACCTCCAGGAGGGGCCTGGAGAACTCCTGGAATTACAGCTCATCTGCAGAGTATAAAGATCAGCTGCCCAGGCAGAAAGGGCTCCTATGGAGTTTGGACACGGTTGAAGAGAAGAAACATTTAAGGTCTCCCACAGAGGTTGTTGTGGAGTTGAATCACTTTTTAAAAAATATTATTTTTATTTTTTTAATTGTATATAAAGCGTTTACAAAAGATAGAAAGAAAGAAAAAAAGAAAAAAAGAAACAACCTGCTAAGCAAGTAATTGTTGATACATGTAAAGGTATAGTCTGTTATTATCTTAAAGAAGAGAGAAAAAAATAGCCAAGTAATTGTTAATACAATCTATTATTATCCCAAATAGAATAGATTTCTGTACTCGCTGTACCCTTGCGCCTGATCCGGAACTTACAGCTGGTGCAAAATGCAGCTGCTAGGGTCCTCACAGGAACATCTTGGAGGACCCACATCCAGCCTGTGCTGAGGCAGCTGCATTGGCTACCATTTGCTAGCCGTATCAGATTCAAGGTTTTAGTTTTAACCTTTAAGGCTCTCCGCGGTCTGGGACCCACATACTTGAGGGACCGCCTGGAGTCCTGTGCCCCCCGCAGGGCCTTATGCTTTGCGGGGACAAATTTGTTGGTGATTCCTGGCCCCCGGGAGGCGTGCCTGGCCTTGACCAGGGCCAGGGCCTTCTCGGTCCTGGCCCCTACCTGGTGGATTGAGCTCCCAGAAGAGCTGAGGGCCCTGCGGGATTTACCAGCTTTCCGCAGGGCCTGCAAAACAGAGCTCTTCCACCAGGCTTATGGTTGAGGCTGGTGTCTCCCTGTCAGATTGGGCCCCCTTCCCCCCCTCCCCTCTTAGGGCTATATATGCAGTGCTCCCTGGTCCCCTCCCTGGGAATGCCGCCGCTGTCGAGTTGGTTGGGTTGGATGGTATATTTGTTTTTGTAGGATGTTTTTATGTATTAGGGGTTTTATGGGTTTTTATATGTTGTTACCCACCACGAGCCTTAGGGGAGTGGCAGGCTATAAATCGAAGTAATAAATAAATAAATAAACAAACAAACAAATAAATAAATGCCAGCTGCCCACTTGCTTTGAAAACTAAGATAGTCTTCAATGTGGGAATATTTCTGCCATGGATCTCAAGGTCTGTTATGTCTCCTGGACCATTATTTTACAAGGTGTGAGAATGCTTTCATGCCAGATGGTTCTGAACATGTTCATTTGCATGAATGATGCAAGGCTGCTTGCCCTACCTTTTCTCTGATGTCGCTCGGACATGTACTTTAGGTCAATTGACCCGTTCTTAGGTGGAGTCTGTTAAGTTATAAAAACTCATGTATTTACCTATACCCTTTGTCTCTGATATAAACCCCCCTGCTCATGTATTATGGGCTTTGCTTTTGCACTTCATTACATGTATAAAGTTAAGGGGATGCTTAACACTTAACACTTTCTTTAACAAAATGATTGTAAGAGGATGGGGAAGGGAAACACTTTAAAAAAGTCTTTACTGGTGTTTTCTCTTACCCCCCCCCCAATTTCTCCTCCTTATTTAAAGAAACACATTGCTAAGCAACTTGATTCTCTTCCCTGTCCTTGTGAAGCACATGTGGGCTGATCTTTCTCTTGTATGAGTGCTTCTCGCATTACTTAAAGAGGACTTGTATCCTTTAGGCAGCAATGGAAAGGAAAGGGTCTGCTGCTGCTGGGAGCCAACCAATCAGCAGAGACCATGGCATAATGTCCATGCTGCAGTCGTGGCTGTGGGGGGGGGGGGTGAGGACAGTAAGTCTGAAATAGGCAAAGGTACCTGCACCTCAAAGAGAATGCTGTGGGCCTGCATTTCTTCCTTGAAGCAGAGAAAATCCACATTCATTCATTCATTCATTCATTCATTCATTCATTCATTCATTCATTCATATATTTATTGTTCACATTTATATACCGCCCTCCCCGAAAGCTCTTGGACATGCTGGTGAGTAAGTAATGTGACTCTGCAGTCACACTTCAACTGTGCAGATAGGACCATGGTTCTCAACCATCGTAATGCAGCGACCCTTTAATACAGTTCCTCATGTTGTAGTGACTCCCAACCATAAAATTATGCAAGTATTCTTTCACAGAAATTAAACAAAACCAAAACTGACCAATGGCGTGAAGATCCATTGTTCATGATTGTATATACATTGTTTTTCCCCCGGGGTTTCTCAGTTCAGTTCTGCCTCTTGTCCCACCGAGCTGCGCCGCCACCTGGAGCTCCTGGTGGGAGACTGCGCTGCCCTGGAGGCACTGCTGGAGCAGCTGGCGGCTGAGCGTGGGTGCCTGCAGGAGGAGCGGCAACAGTGGTAGTGCCCTCCGGCCAAACTGCTCACCCTGCCGCGACCCCTGTGAAAGGGTCGTTCGACCCCCAAACGGGTCCCGACCCCCAGGTTGAGAACCACTGAGATAGGAGGAAAAACCCAACCAGGATCAAAGTGGAAATTGGATACAAGTGCAGATAGAGCAGGAATCACCAACAGGTTAGTACCCACAGAATGCAAGGCTCTGTGGGGAGAGCATAAGGTGATCGGCGGTCCCTCAGATATATGGGGCCCAAAACAAAAAGGTCAGAACCAAAACCTTGACAGTTCAAGGTGCTGCCCATAAAAGGCTGCAAACTTTCCTCCAAGGTCAGGGACAGAGGATGATGCTACGGGAGACAACTTTCCAGTGGCACACCCTATATATGTAAGGATCTCATAGGAAGCTATCCTCTCCCCGATGTTGCTTAACATCTGTGTGCAACCCCTCACCCAACTGATCCTGAGTTTCGACTTGAAGTGTCACCAATATGCTGTATCTGTTGGCAGACAACCATCTATCTATACACCCAGACTCTCTGGAGAGACATTTGGAGGTTGTGGCAGGCTGGATCAAGCAGAGTGAGCTGAAGTTTAATCCAGCAAAGATGAAGATTCTTTTGACTAGGCTGGAATGCCCATAATGGATTTCTACAACTCTCAAGTTTTGACAGAGTCCAATTAACAACTTCTGCAACAGGAGTCTGGGTGTAATTTTGGATGCCTCCTTATCTATGGAGGCACAAACCACAAATGTATGTCAGGTTATTGTGACAACTAGCACCCTTTCTTTTGACATCTGACTTGAGAGATCAAGCTGGCCTCAACCATTCCAGAGCCTTTTTGGTCCTGGCCTGATGGAATGCTATGCTGAATGAGATCAGAGCCCTGTGGGATCGTAATCAGTTCTTCAGGGCTTGTGTGACAGAACTGTTCTACCAGGCCTATGGTTTTGGCTGAAGCAACATATGGAATTGCTGGTCTCCCTGCTGAAAATTGACCAAATTAGACTTCAGTTAGGGTTCATAGAATCACAGAATCATAGAGTTGAAAGGGGCCATACAGGCCATCTAGTCCAACCCCCTGCTCAACGCAGGATCAGCCCTAAGCATCCTAAAGCAACCCTCCCCTGCCTTCTCTCACAGGAAGGACAGAATTGAATGATCTAGTGTTCAGATTTTTGGTTTTACTGTTTTTAAACTTATTAAATTATTTGAATTCTTAAATTTATGCTTTATTTTACTCATGTAACCCGTACTGTTGTGAACTGCCCTGAGTTCTCAAAGAGACAGTGGCAAATAAATGAAACTAGAAGAAGAAGCATTAAACTTAGATGATATGAAATGCAGTGTTATAATTGGAAGGCTGCTAAACTGCAAATAAACGAGATTATTTTCATGATTTTATCAAAGATAACACAGTTCCCTGTGAAATAGTAAGTCAGAACAGTGGCTGTTCCATCCTTCAGTTTCATATTTACATTTGTGTAACTGCAAGAGTCAGAAACTTCATAATGGGAAACTGAAAGTTGAGAAAAATAGGATTGATTTATACATTGAACAAAATCAAAATAAAACATTGCTTTATTATGAATACTCGCTAGAGACTGATAGAACCCCTAATTATGTTCTAAAAATAGCAAACATCCACTAGTATGACCCTACCTTTAAAACAAAAGCTCTTTTTTCTGAGTTTCAACCTTGTGATGGACCAAAATTTATGTTTTTCCTTGATTCCTAGAATATAGAGCATCCCCTCATCCACAAACATGGACCCACCCTGTACCAATTTGATCCTCAGTTCAGCAATATTACCCCTCTGTGCCCCTTCCCCTTGTCTTTCAGCCAGTCCAGCCTTGAGGCAGAGGCAGGCTGACAAGAGGAATCCTTTACAAGGAGAAAGCTGGATATCCTTTTTCTTTGGTACCTCTTTCCATAGCTGCAGTTGTATCCATCCTTTTTGTCTCTGGCTGTCTCTGGGCGCAACTGGGAGGTGCAAGACGTATTTGTACTTTTAGGGTTGGGCCTTGATTCATCACTGTTTTGATGCCTTATTTTCAGTGCACTTAGTGGTGTTGCTGGCAAAAACCACCCAGGGGTTGACTAAGTGTGCAAGAGGAGTGGTGGGGCATTTACTTGTTTCTGCCAAAACCACATGGAGGATATGACTGTGAGGATGAAGATAACCCCTCAGGAGTATGTGGCAGGTGAACTCTGCTTATGGAATTGTGATCAGAGGCAAAACGGACAGTGGAGGGACTCAGGAAAACAACAGAACTCTCATCTAAAAGGAATATTTTCTTCACACAACCAGCTGGATCAGTGTGGCCAGAAAGCCAGAAATTCCCTTCCATATATATAGACAAGAATTCCGCTTTTCAACATGGTTCTCTTCATTTCTTGCTGATAGCTATCCAGATCCTTTCCGATAGGTATTCCCTGTGTTGAGTAGATATTTGGGAATTTTTCTTTCTCTTTTAGATGCAGGAATAAGCTGGTGACCTCAAAATCCCAGACGTCAGTTTTCCATAATCTAACACATGATGCATGCCTGTCCAGCCCCTCCCACGTATGCAAATCCAGTTTAAACTACCTAAATGGTATCATCTTTCACTGTATAACCTTCATCTTCTTGAATAACACTCATTACAACTGCAATATCCTGTGTTAAAGTGACTGAGAAGAAATTGGGTAACCACAAAAACCTCCGTTATGAGCTTTCCTGAATAGGGTAGCATAAATGGGAGATTTTTAAAGTCGCAAGGCTCACAGCTTTGCGGGACTAGGCACTCCATGTGTTAAAATGTCCAAACCCTGGTTGTTTTGTTACTTGAAGAGGTGTGTGTGTGAAACAAATGGCCCATTGAGGGTCCAGTCAAGATTAGATCTTCATGGCTTTTCATAATCTGCCCTGTTCTGCACTAAACTGTTGGTAGCTTCCACAATCCAACCCTGGGGTTTCATCATGTATAGTTGTGCCCTGAGACCACCTCGGAACACAATTATAGAGCAGGTTTTATGGGAAACTCTTTACTTCTGAGTAGTTGCTTTTGCACTTGATAGCAGGCTTATCAAAGCTATAGCCAACATCCAGTGATGCATGGTTGGATGACATTCTACAATTTCCATCCACATGAATTAACTGGAGGGGCCAAGACTCACTGGTTCAGGGATATGCTCAACTTGCAGAAGGTCCAAGTTCCAGTCCACAGCATCTTCACTTCAAAGGATCAGGGAACAGGTGATTTGAAATGTCTCCACCTGAAATCCTGGAGAGCCACTATCAGGCAGAGAAGGCAATTTGGACCTTTATGGTTTATTTCAGGATCAGGTAATTTCATGTGAACTGAGCATGATGTTTTCTGATGGTATCCTTTAGCAGAATCAGGGATTTTTGTTACTGTTGGAATAAAAAAGATCGTAGAATTGGAGGGGACCCTACAGACCATTCTAGTCCAATCCCAAGGCAAAGGAGAATATCCTTCATGATGTTATCTCTGTTATGGTATGTTAAGACTCTAGTGACTAGCTCTTATACCTTTTGGCCTCTATGTGTACAAATGATAACTTTGGGGTTGTTTTATCTGCTCATTGATGATAAAAGCCCTTCTGCCATAAGAAGAACAAATGGCGGGAATTTGAAGTGCTTGTGGGGCGGGGGGAGCTATATGTATTATATTACTGGAAAGGCCAGTTGTTCTCAGCAATAGATTTTCTATCATGAAGTTTCTAGAGGAACCCTCTTGGACACAATAAAGCTCTGGACCTTTATCTAGAAGAACGTCTCAGCTTTTCTTGTGCACTGCGAGAGAGTAGTCTTGGTTCAAGAAATTATTCATGTTTTGAGAATCATTTCAGAGTGGTGGTGAAGGGGAAACTGAAAGATAATGATAGTCTTGGAGGACTGCATAATGTTGGGTAAAAAGATATATGGGAATACAAGAGAAAGGTTGTTCAATGTGTCAGCGGATGGTCAAAGTAAGTAAAAGTAATTCTAGGAGGAAACTGTGGTAAAATGTTCCCCCTTTCACACCTCAGTCAGAGAATTTCTACCCTTCCTGGGCAAAATTTCTTTCTTTTTATAAGATGTTCTCATACCAGCTGACTACCACCTGGCACTTTATAGCCTGTCTCTTATTATTTATTTATTATATTTATATACTACCCTCCCCTGAGGCTTAGGGCACATTACATAAAACAGGGAAACAATACAGATAACAGGTGGGGGCCAGGATGGAGAAAGCTCTGGCCTTGGTTGAGGTCAAGTGAGCCTCCTTGGGGCCAGGGATCACTAGGAGGTGGCGGAGCATAAGGCTCTTTGAGAGATGTGGGCAGAGGCTATCCCTCAAGTACACTGAGTCCAGACCACATAAGCCCTTAAAGGTGATTAGCAGAATCTTAAGCCTGATCAGGAATTCAACAGGAAGCCAGTGTAGCTATTGGAGGATGGGCCAAATGTGGGACCTCCGTGGTGTTGCTGTGAGGACTCTGGTCGCTGCATTCTGAACCAGCTGTAGTTTCCAAATCAAGTTAAGGGCAGGCTGGTGTAGAGTGAGTTGCAGAAGTCCAGTCTAGAGTTGACTGCCATGTGGATCACTGTGGCTAGGTGTTCCAGGGCCAAGTAGGGCGCTAGTAGTTTGGCTTGGTGAAGGTGATAAAATGCCAGCTGCGCTACTGTCATAATCTGAGCCCCCATTGAGAAGGAGGCATCAAGAATCACACCCAGGTTCCTGGCAGAATGGCCCTGTACTCTGTCCAGGTTGGGCAGGTGCGCTTCCTCGCTTGGACCCTTCCTGCCCAGCCACAAGACCTCTGTCTTTGAAGGGCTGAGCTTCAAACAACCCTGCTTGAGCCACCTCATCACTGCTTCCAGGCAGCCAGCTAATGTTTCTGGGGAAGAATCAGGTTGGCTGTCCATCATGAGGAGGAGCTGGACATCATCAGTATATTGGTGATAGCCCAGGCCAACCTTCCACATCAGTTGAGTGAGAGGGCACATAAAGTTAGTGAAGAGGATTGGAGAGAGAACTTCTCCCTGAGGGACTCCACATGCAAGCTGGTGGAGGCTTGATGAACTCTCTCCTATTGCTATCCTCTGTCCGTTATCCCGGAGAAAGGAGATCAGCCATTGAAGGGCAATCCCTCTTATCCCAGCATGGGCAAGGCAGTGAGCTAGAAGCTTGTGTTTGACTGCGTCAAACACTGCTGAGAGGTCTAGTAACACAAACAGCGCCTGCACCTGTCCAACTGAGGGTGTTGTTGTTGTTAGGTGCGAAGTTGTGTCCGACCCATTGCGACCCCATGGACAATGATCCTCCAGGCCTTCCTGTCCTCTACCATTCCCCAGAGTCCATTTAATTTTGCACCAACTGAGGGTAACATCTGCTTACTCCCTTAGCAGTTATCCCATGTTTCTTCTGCCCAAGCCTACTTTATTAGCACTTCAGATCCTGACTTCAGGAAATATGTGATGTATGCTACATCAGATGTCCTGTTGCCCAATCTCTGTAATCTAAAACATGACATAAGAAACATGCCCTTTTACATATACAAAACCCAATTTAAACTAACTAAGCGGTGTCATCTTTCAAGATATAACACTCATTACAACCACAATATCCTGCGTTAAATTGATTGTGGAGGAATCCTGCAACCACAAGAAGCTTCCTTATGAGCTTTCCAGAAATGGTTAACATAATGGGGAGATTTTGTTAGTTAGTTAGTTTGTTTGTTTACCCTCCACGGAGAGCCTGATAAGGTTCAAAGCATGGCAGGACTAGGTCCTCCTATCACGATGATGGGGACTTAGTTTCAAAAATATTGTAATACTAGAGGCAAAGCCCGTTGTATCCAGGAATACAAGGGGCACTAGAGCTTGGCAATGGGAAGAGGAAGGGGAGGAGTTGTCCAGTCTGTAAGGGCATGAAGTTGAATATGTGTTGTGTGGGAGGTTGTGGTGGCGTGGAGACAAATGAGGCCATGGGTGTGGAGATATGGGTGTCAGGAACCTGTGATGTGGAATGTTCATTGAGTATGGGAGAGGACTGACCTTTGGAAATTGCAGCATAGTGGTTACAGATGAGCTTTCCAGAGCCATGTCTTCAGATATGTGAAGGGGAAATCAGACTGGAAACTCTTCTTAGGGGGAGATTACATGGCAGCCAATTCTTCCCAGTCTGCATTCAACCTCATTTCCCTTCTTGTCCCCCTGCCCTAATACACGTGGGGTAGTCACAGTACACAGGTGTCTACCCTGCTTCTTCTGTCTCCATTTTTTTTTACTGTTAATAAAATGTTATTTGGCCAAATGCTTCTTTCACGGCTGTTTCTTAGAAGAAGAGCTGGATTTTTGTACCCTGCGGTTTATTACCCAAAGGAGTCTCAAAGTGGTTTACAAACACCTTTTCCCTTTGTCTCCCCACAATAGACAACAGGGATGTGGGGCTGCGAGAGGTCTGAGAGAACTGGGAATGGGCTGCAGTGACCCAGCAGGCTTCAGGTATCTCAAAGCAGTTTCCAATTGCCTTCCCTTCCTCTCCCCATAGCAGACTCTCCATGAAGGTGGTGGGGTAGAGAGCTTCACTTGGAAGATGGCAACCCGAAGAGGAGGTCCCTCTATACAGTGCAGTCTTGACCTTAGTCAGGTTTATGCACACCTAGGTAGTGTGGAATTCCAGAAGATGAATCTACACTAATCTGGCAACCTTATCTCCTCTCTGCAATGTTTTCTTGACCTAAAATAGGTCATGGGGTGCTAGGTAGCTGTGGAGGCATTACATGCTTTTGAGGCCCCACTTTTAGACTTCAAGGAATATGTTCAGACCAGGGACAGCCAATCTCCAGGTGGGGCCTGGAATTGCTGCTCATCTCCAGACTATACAGACCAGCTCTGCAGGCAAAAATGGCTACTTTAGAGGGGTGACTGCGTAGCATTGTATCCCCCTGAAGTTTAGGGAAGCCAGCATCCAGGTGTGGTCTGAAAATCTCCTGGAAGTTCAGCTCATCTCTAGGCAGTTAGGCTGAAGGGAAAGCTCTCCCCCCCTCATGCACCCCTTCAAAAGGAATGCACATGGCCCCAGAATCCACTTGGTTGCTTGGCTGGTGATGTTTGCCCTTCTGAAGCCTGAGACCTACTGCTGGCAACTGCAGTTCCTGTTGTTGTCTACAAAGCCAAGTCGTTGCCTAATAAAAGTGGATCACCTAGTTTTTCCAAAAGTCTCACTGTCTACTTTCCTGTAAAGCTAACTACACTTGAAATTCTGGGCCACTTATGTCTTTGAGTTCATAGGAGTTTTTATTTACCAGGCCAAGCTTCAAAAAGTCACTTTAATTCCCATGTCTCTCCAGCCATTTACTTGTTCACTATTTACAGTTTCAGGCTATAAATGTTCTTTATTTAGATCTTCCTGAACTTTCCAGACTCGCAGGATTGATATTGGTCTGTCTGTCTGTCTGCACCCCAAAATACAAACAGTTGCTGGTAAGGGCTGGCCAATGCCCATAGCCCAGGAGGAACACACCCACAACCACTCCTCTCCACTCCTCTCCTCTCCAGGGAAAGGTCTGTGAGCCTCTACCATCCTCTCTAGATCGCTGCTCATCTCTAGATTATAATGATTAGCTCTGCAGTAAAAAATGGCTACTTTGGAGGCTGGACTCTGAGGCATTGTATGATTTTAAAACCCTCCTCCAAACCTCCAGGAATATCTCCAACCCAGGGGTAGCCCCTTGTGGGGTTCCGCAGGGGGCGATACTCTCTCCCACACTTTTAACATCTATATGCGCCCTCTAGCCCAGCTGGTCCGGGGCTATGGGCTGGGTTGCCACCAATATGCGGAAGACACCCAGCTCTACTTCCTAATGGACAGCCGGCCAGACTCCACCCCGGATACATTTGCCAGCTGTTTGGAAGCGGTAGCTGGATGGCTCAGGCAGAGTCGCCTGAAACTCAACCCCTCCAAGACGGAGGTCCTGTGGCTGGGCAGAAGAGGGCAGGACCAGGAAGCGTGCCTCCCATGCCTGAATATAGTCAGTTCCCATCGTATCAGCTGTTTTTTTCAAACCGTCGATTCTGTCTAAGAGCTCTTTCTTGGTGTCTTGGATTTCCTTTTCCACCTTTTTGACTGCTTTCAGTATCTCTGAGTTCCCTTTGCATAACAAATGAAGAAACTGTGCCTTAGTTAATTTTTCCATAGTTCTAAGCAGTCACAGATTATAAATAGAGAGTCTCGCGAGGTCTCGCGGGTGTTCGGGCGATCCAGAATTATCAGTTTGTCAATCTCCATGTCAAGTCAGCGTCCCCCACTGAACTCTCTCCAACAAATCTTTAAACTCTCTCTTTTCTTTAAGCTCTTTATTTTCCTTTCTCCCTGCTTGCCACCAAAATTACACAATGAACAGACAGTGTGGTCTCTTTCACTCTTTCTATCTGAAGTTGTTTTTCTTCTAAATAAAACTATTTATTCTTTTAAGAAGCCTGGTACTCTGCTCTCTCACATATTGTAAAGTCTGCCACCAATTCTTTAATTATACATTCTTTTATCATAACATAGAGACCTGTCAGTATTCATCCGTCTGCTTTTACTGTATCAATATGATTACACTATTGTACAGGACAACTTCACTAAACAGATAGAGCAGTCCTCTTGGGAAAGAACCAGAAACTAAATGGGTGCAGAACTGGTTTTCACAACATAATTCCAAGGGAAATGAAACTGCTGTTTTAAAGAAGGTTTTGCACAGTCTGTAGTTAATGGTACTGGCTTGTCCTAAGTTGAAAAATTCAGTAGAAGAATGAAGGGTGCATTGTGCAATATATCAAACCACATTTACTATGTGGCTTTTCTTACCCTTCTCAGCCACTAGCAAAGGAAGACAGGAGCAACAGAGATATTTATACCCAAGAAGACCTACAAGATTGGGATTATAATGGGTGCAAGATTAGAGGCACAATAACTGACAGGGAGCCAAGACACAGGGGCAAGGTTTCTAAATTAGCCTTTTTAGGAGGAATGACTAGATTCTACAAACAGCAGAGGAGATAGAAAGCCTCCTTCTCTCCTGCAGGTAAATTACTTATAGCCGCCTATGCAAACACCAGGCCTCGGCTGCTTGGGGAGTTCACAGGAGGGTGCAAGGGTTCCAGCGTCTGATGTCTGTGCCAAACTTCAGCATTTTCAGCTTCCTTTCAGTGTAGGGTGGATAGCGTACAGAGTTGAGTGCTTCCAGGCCCATGCAGCGAATGAGGCACCCACGTTGATGAGTGAAGGTGTCGAAACTGAACTTGCCATGAATCTTGCCAAACCCACTGCATCCTGCAAGAGAGTCACAAAGTTTGCAGATGAAATCCTATTTATCCATTCTTATGCACCTAGCAAGGTTGCAAATGTTTCCTGTACTGCTTGCTAACAGTTAAACATTTTGAGCATGTTCACATATTACATTTTATTCCTAAGTATTGCCTAAAGATACTTCAATAAAATTCATCTCAACTCTTCCTGGGAACAACAGCAAGTGGCTGATTCTGTGAAGGCTCAAGGGTAAGGTGACCAGATTGTCCCACTTTTGGAGGGACATTTGGGGGAACCTGGCTAATTGTACTTATGTTGAAATTTAAAAATATATATTACAATACTATTTTTGTGTTCTATGCATTCTATGAAACTTTTTGTTGCTCCATATAGACCAAATTTTAAATCAAGAACTCCCCCGGTCAATGGTGTCCCGCTTTACCAATGTTAAAATCTGGTCACCTTACTCAAGGGTGTGGCAGGTTACAGTGGATGAGCGATAGGGTTGTGAGTGTCCTGCATAGTGCAGTGGGTTGGAATAGATGATCCACGAGGTCCCTTCCAACTCTATGATTCTATGATTCTATCTCTGACTAAAGGGTATAGTCGCTATACGTTGATGATATACTTTTTTTTTTTGGTATAGACATCAGGCACTAGAGGCACTGAAAAAGCTGTTCCTCATGTTAAGAGTGACATAGCATTTAAAACTAAAACTGTCTTGCTATGACAATCTAGATTTAGCAAAAACAAAACAAAACAAACACATTTCTTTGATTTTTTTTAAAAACAAGTAAGCCATATATAATGACTTAAGGGGAATAGAGACTTAAATTTTGGCAGATATAATTCAAAAAGCGGAGTTTTTTCCTGTCTCCAAAGGTGCTGCTTTGAGGTACATCCTGCAAAAATGCAATGAATAGAAATGTCTCAGAATCCTGCTATGAGACAACAAGCAATGAGTTGGCTGACTCTTCCACACCGATGGATCCACTCAGGGAGGAAATATTCGCTGCCCAGCGTTAAACTCTGGTCTACTTCTCATGGGCCCTGTCTAGACAGAGATTGTTGTTTCCTCTCATCTGCTTAAGAAAGGGTTCCAAGTTGAATGCTTTGAGTAGCACATTGCAGAATTTCAGGCCACCTGAAGTTTATTCATTACTTAGCATCCCAAATGATTAAGTAAGCTGCTGCTTAACATGGAAGGCTTGATATGCAGTGCAGTGTTTTTAGAAAATTTACATGCTTCCAGTATAAACTCTGTTGGCCATAAAACTTTGTTTGATTAAGTCTACATAATAAATTAGGAGCCTCTTGTGGCACAGGGTGGTAAGGCAGCCGACATGCTGTCTGAAGCTTTGACCATGAGGCTGGGAGTTCGATCCCAACAGCTGGCTCAAGGTTGACTCAGCCTTCCATCCTTCGTAGGTCAGTAAAATGAGTACCCAGCTTGCTGGGGTAAACGGTAATGACCGGGGAAGGCACTGGCAAACCACCCCATATTGAGTCTGCCATGAAAACGCTAGAGGGCGTCACCCCAAGGGTCAGACATGACTTGGTGCTTGCACAGTGGATACCTTTACCTTTACCTTTACATAATCAATTGCTTACTTATTAGGTGGAATTAGGGATGGGTATGAACCAGAAAGTTTTATTTTGGTTCGGAGTGTCCCTGAACCGAACCACTGAACCGAACTAAACCCAACCACCTCCCCCCAATAGTTGGTTGGTGGAGGTCCATTTTGATCCTTCCAAATAGAGGAATGCCAAATAGACTTCTGAAATGGCTTGCAGATGGGCACCTTGCTGTAAGGCTGAAATGGCTGCAAACCATTTCAGCAGTCCATTTTGCTCCCTCTTGCTTGGAAGTGGGCCTGTTCATCAGCTGATAGCTTTCAATTTCTGGCAGCCTGTCCTAATTCATTTTATTTACTTCCACTTGGAGGCTGGAGGGAGCAAAATGGATAGCTGAAATGGCTTGCAGCCATTTAAACCAAATAGCTATATGGGTTCACCATTCATTTCACTCACACCCCTCCAAATGGTGGGAAAAGAAACAAACAACGGAAGCAAAATGGACCACTCTGCTGCAAGCTATTTCAGCAGTCCATTTTGCTTCCCTGTGTTTGGAAGCAGGGAAGCAAAATGGAGTTTTTAAAGCCAGCAGATGATGGGATGATCAATCATTCCAGCTGCTACTTTTAAATGGCCTGAACCCCATACCCAAGTGGATAAAAGGTCTGTGGAATGTTAGGGGGAGGTGATCCATTTTACTCCCCCCTGCCTCCAAGTGGCCAAATTTGTGAGGAATTTAGGTTCATTAATCAGTTCATGCCCATCCCTAGTGGGAATTAATTCCTGATGTGCTAGGAGGTCTTTTTTGTTGGAGGAGTGCAACTGCTGCAGATGCAGCCTTACATGCTGTCTATGAGAAGCAAATTAATATGAGGAAGGATGAGTACAGATTCAGGGGAAGGAATAGAATAGGTTACAGATGGCTAGTCCGTTTCCGGATCAAGCTTATGGTATTGTTTTTGACCTTTAAGGCCATATGCAGCTTAGACCTGTCATGTCTGCGGGACCTCTTGTCCGCCTATGCTCCCCACAGGGCACTTTGCTCTGCAAGTATGACTCTGCTGGTTGTCCCAGGCCCCCAGAACATTCTCCTGGCCCCAGCCTGGTGGAATGAGCTCCCGGAAGAGCTAAGGGACCTTCTGGAATTAACAGCTTTCCACAGGGCCTGAAAGACAGAGCTCTTCTGCCAGGCATACGGTTGAGGCTGGGTTGAGGTCCCAGAATTACCATCAGGGGGTCCCCTTGAATTATTGAGATCTGGTCCCTCAGTCCTAATGGAAGAGCTCTTAACTGCTGGCTGGACCGGGGGGAGGGGAAGATTAAAGGGGCCTCTCCACTGATGAGCCATCACTTTGGTATGGGGTATTTTATGGGTATTGTTGCTTTATCATTTGTGTAAATGCCGCAAGTCTTGGAGAACGACAGTATATAAATCAAATAATAAATAGATACCTATTCCGCCATGTGGTAGGGAGAGCAAGAATGCAGGAATAAAACAGTCATTGCCACAGAAGCCACCACTGCTAAGGCAGGCCAGTACCCGGTTTACAACCTAAGGAAAAACAAAGATGACAAGTCTACCAAGCCTCCTCAGCCTTTTGTGGAAAGGGCAGGTCATAAATTTAAATAAATAAATTTTAGGTTGGCCAATACTTGGAGTTTACACATTCTAATAATAAGACACTGGTTAGAAGTTTCTTATAATGTACATGAATGTTGCGCTCAAGACTCTATCAATCAGTGGTCCACTTCCTTCAGAAAAAGGAATTTTGGGGGACCCTGACTGTGTGCAACCCATCTACTTTATACTCTTCTTATAAACACATTTCAGTTATTCAAACCATAATGGCATACCTTAACAAATTCAAATTAAAAAAAATGTTAATGGCATACTAACAATAATCCAAGTGCATAATCATAATCAGATATATTCAGACTACTTGAAATGAACAGATATCCTTATCCATGGTTCCTCTATATATTTGTGAAACAGCATGGGGGGGGGTGGAACATGTCCGGCTGTTCAAGTTGGAATAGGGCCAAGTTGGATTGGCCCTGCCCCTGCAGCTCCCGCCCTCTGTCCCTGGACTCTAGCCTCTTTACCTCAGTGCCCCTTGACCTGCTAAGCTGGGCCTGCTAATGAGGGCCTCCCAGCCTACTGACTGCCTGCTAATGAACTCTGCCTTGGGCCTGCTAATGAGCTGGCCAGCCCGCCCGCCCCACTTTACCCAGCAAAGCCATCTTAAGCTGCATGGCTGGGCACCATCCTAAAATAATATAAGAGACCAGTATAGAAGTAACCCAAACACACAAGCATTGTTAGACTTGACAGCAAAAAAGCAACAATATAAATAAATCATTCTTCATAAAAAGAAGAAGGATATGTTTAAGACTTGGGATCAGCTTAGGCAAGCAACTCTTATTAAGGATGACTCTCAGTTTTGGAGGTTGGTTTCTGGCTGTACAAAAAGATTTCACTCCTATTCAACCATCCTTCCAGCGTTTGCTGGCAGGGGCTCATGGGAATTGTAGTCCATGGACATCTGGAGGACCACAGGTTGACTACCCCTGATATAGATCACCACTGACAATACAATTCACCTAGAGAGAGTGCAAACCAAATTTCTGAGAAATCTTCTGCAGCTCCCCACAATTATTTCTAATGCTGCACTGCATGTGGATTCAGGTTTAACCATGGTCAAGGCAAGTTTATGGTCAGCTGCAATATTGTATTGCTAAGGCTGATCTTTTTTTTCCAGGGGTCTATAACACTCTAGTTCCTCTTCGCTTTCTGCCATTAAAGAGCCTCTTGATGCAGGTGAAGGAGGAGAGTGCAAAAGTTGGCTTGAAACTCAACATCAAGAAAACTAAGATCATGGCATCCGGCCCTCTCAATTCCTGGCAAATAGATGGGGAAGAAATGAAAGTAGTGACAGATTCTGGGCTCCAAGATCACTGCAGATGGGGACTGCAGCAAAGAAATTAAAAGACGCTTGCTCCTGGGGAGGAAAGCAATGGCAAATCTAGACAGCATCCTAAAAAGCAGAGACATCACAGAAGACTCTTTCGAGTCCCTTGGACTGCAAGGCAAACAAACTGGTCAGTCTTAGTGGAGGTCAGCCCTGACTGCTCCTTAGAAGGCCAGATCCTGAAGATGAAACTCAAATAGTTTGGCCACCTCATGAGAAGGAAGGACTCCCTGGAAAAGAGCCTAATGCTGGGAGTGATTGAGGGCAAAAGAAGAAGGGGACAACAGAGAATGAGGTGGCTGGATGGAGTCACTGAAGCAGAAGGTGGAAACTTAAATGGACTCCGGGGAATGGTAGAGGACAGGAAGGCCTGGAAGATCATTGTCCATGGGGTCGCAATGGGTCGGACATGACTTCACACCTAACAACAACAACAAGAATAGCAATACAACAAGCCATGGAATTAGCAGACCAACTTTCCACAGGGGACAGGGACTCCACCCTCACTACAATCTGCATCTCAGCCCTCACAGCCAGGTGCAGCAAGCTCTGGATAAAGAAATGGAGAAATTATAATTATTTTTGTAAATGTTAATAGACTAAATGCACGTGCTAAAAGAACTATTTAGTATTTCTCTCAGATAATGGGGGAGAATATGTGGGACGTGAAATGAAGAATTATTTGGCTGAACAAGGAATAGAGCATCATTTTACTATCCCATACACTCTAGAGCAGAATGGTGTGGCAGAAAGGAAGAACTGCTCTCTCACTGAAATGTGCAAATGCATGCTCCTTGAAGTAGAGCTACCTGAAAAGTATTGGGAAGAAGTGATCAACACTGCTACCTACCTGCAAAACAGATTACCCACCAAAGGTGATTCTAGTACACTATATGAATTATGGTACAGGCACAAGCCCAGTGTGAATCATCTAATGTGTTTGGATCAAAAGCATATACCTACATTCCTAAAGAAAAGCAGGCTGAGATGGACCTTCGTGCAGAAGAAGGCATTTTTGTTGGCTATGCACTGGGATACAGAAAGGATACAGAATCACTGACTCACAAATGCAAAGGATACAGAAACACTGACCCATAAACAGACACAGTCAAGATCTGCAATGTGGCGTACATTGATGAGAACCCAAGAAGTATGAAGACAGTGGACATCAGTGAATCTACATAAACAGAGAAAGATGAAGCACCGCAACCAGAAACAGTGTTTCTGAGTACTATGGACAATGTAGAAGACACAACTGCAGAAGCTCAGGCATCAGAAGAAGTTGCAGAGCCATGTGTCAGGCGATCAACCAGATCAAACAAAGGAATACCACAAAAAAAAATTCTTATCTAGTAAAGGTAGAAGCTACACCTCAGCCTTCCACATGGGAAGACATAGAAAGGATGCCTTCCAAGGAAGCAAAAAATGGAGAAAAGCTGCAGAAGAAGAGATTGAAACTAATCAGGAACCAAACTTGGACACTTACAGAAGTGCCTCCAGGGAAGAGGACTGTAGGATGCAAGTGGATCTTCAAATCCAAGCATGGTGCAGAAGGGGAAAGTACAAAGACACAAAGCTGCCTTGCTAGAGGCCAGGCGAGGGGACCCTTTCAAGGCCTGTTCTTAGGAATGAGCTTTGAAGCTAGTAAATAAATAAATGAATAAAATACCACAAACAGAGTCTGTGCTTTCTGTTTGTTGTCTTTTCTTTGACCTGCATGCACTCAGTAGCCAGCAGTGCCATGCTGTCCACATTAGTTTAATTAAGCACTCTGCTAACTTTTCTGGATATTGCAGAGCCACTACTCTATATCTATCAGGGTGGTGGGTAGACAAGAGAAAAGAAAGTAAGGAATAGTAGCTGCCAGGATTTGGGAGCTGCCAGGGGGCAAGGAAATAGAAGGAGAAAGAGGTTTAAAAAAAATGAATTCCCCCTGCTTATTATTATTTATTATTAGACACCTGGATAGAGTCTGCTATGAAACCAAAGCCTACCTGACGATGACAGGAGAAAGCATAGGCAGCCAGGGGGCGATCCTGGCAATTAATGTACTGGATGGCTTCGTCCAAGCCTGCCACAGTGAAAATGGGCAAGACAGGCCCCAAGATTTCCTGTTGCATGATTGGCTCGCATTCTTTCACATTAACCAGCACGGTAGGAGCTGTGGACAAAAGAGTACACTGAGTTACACTCATATACTGCCATCATGCCCTATATCTCAGTCACAGCCTGTTCCCAATGCACAAATCCCACAAGTGCAGGACTTTCTCTCTGCTCTGTCAAATCTTCACTGGCATTGACCAAACACTTAATATCAACCCTCCTGTATAGCACAGACGGAAGGTTTCCTCTTTTTCTGCCACCCGTACTCCTCAGCAGGAGCCCACTTGCTCACCAATGTAGCGGTCAGACTCATCCGTCTCTCCCCCGATGGCCACTTGGCCATAGTCCAGAAGTGCACGGACACGCCTGAAGTGTTCATCATTGATCATGCGGCCGTAGTCAGGTGAAGCTTGAGGGTTGCAGCCATAGAAACAATGAATAGCTTGACGTAAGCAGGGAATCAGCCTTTCTCGTGTGTCAGCAGTACAAATCACATAGTCTGGTGCAAGGCATGTCTGGCCAGAATTGAAGAACTTTGCCCATACTATTCTATTGGCTGCATTCTGGAAATCACAGCAGCTATCCACATAGCAGGGACTTTTGCCTCCCAGCTCCAGAGTCAATGGTGTCAGGTGTCTGGCTGCCGCAGTCATGACAATTTTTCCAACATTGGTATTCCCTGGAGAAGCATGGCAAAATTTAAGGCAGTCACAAAGAGAGAACCAGAGTCATTATATTGAAAATACCCACTGTACTTACATTTTTTTTGTGCTTGAAAAATTCTGAGCTACCAAAGTAGCATGTAGTTGATGATATGAATTTAATTTGGAGTCTGATAAGTGACTTGGTCTATCTCAGGGGAGGCAATATTGCGGCTGGAAAAATGTACTGCCTAACTCTGACACTGTTGGTTTGCTATCACACAAAGACACACAATGTACAGAGAAATACAAGAACAAAAAATACAAGAACAAAAAAAATCCATAAGATAACATGGAGCTACAATTTAGTTAGAATTCTTACAGAGTTAGCAGATACTAATTTCTTCCTTATATTTATTGATGAAAAGATAACAGTAGCCATTTTGAGGGTAACATAAGGGATAGCAGAAGTCAATAAAAAGTAATGCGTTCCTGATCTGAGCCGTAAAAATGTACAAGAAGTTGATTCAGCTAATTGTTTAGAATGGACCCATGGAAGGAGCAATGTGGAACATAGTGTACAAAGTCTTCCACTTGATTAACTTCTGAGGCATTATTCCACAGGTGTTTTTTTTTTAATCTGTCCTGCAAATAGTCAAATGGTATGGTTTGAAAACATGCATGACTAAGCACCTTTCTTAATGTAACATTAGAAATATCAACTAAGTAATGAGAGAAAGATTTGTTTTTCTTACTCCGAAGATAGTGCAGAGAAAATATAATTTGTCGGGCCATACTGATAGAATCAAGGGCATCTTTCTTCAAAAAGCCTATTACATATTTTGACTCCCAAAACTTTACAACTTCTCGAGAGAGTGAGGAGTATAACTGCAGAAAATTGAATCACTGATTCCCTTCCTTGTAGTACCAAAAGCAATATTTTACCAAATGATCTTCAGAAAGTTTCTTATAATATTTTAATAACTTCAAGTGGACTCTTGTAGGAATAAAGGGTAATCCAACTTAAGTGTGCAGCAGGCATTCCCTGAGGTAGATCTAATTTTTTCCTTAAGAACTTGTTCTGTACGATTTTCAAGTTAAATAAAAAGACGTACCTACCAAGACACCCTTGAAGTCCTAAGCCTAGCTATATAAAGAAGAGGATTTATTCCATTTCATGAGCATGGATAGTCCTTATGAGCTTGACTCTGTAATTGCCAAAGACTACAATATTGTTTTATTATAATTAACCCTTAATTTCTCTCTGTTACAGTAACCAGCCAACCTAACTAGCATCTGTCTGAACCCAGTTCTGGCAAAAGACATGATTGTCATATCATCTGCATACAGCAGGACTGAAATTTTCCAGTGAGCCAATGAAGGGGAAGAAAAATTCTATGATTCCATGGCCTGGACAAAATCATTGCTATAAACATTAAACAGAAAGGGGGGCCAACAAACAGCCTTGCTTTACACCCATTTTAAATGCAATAGTGTCCATAAGAGAGCCATGTGAATTGCTATGTAGTTTCCTCAGTATCTGTAAGAGCTTTCTTTCAATGTTTGTTTTATCAAGTTTTCCAAGTGGAATCAAAGGCCAAACTGAGGTCAAGAAAAGCAACATAGTGGCATCTTCTATAATTTTTGGTGAATATCTGAATCAAGACCTTCAATGTTGAACAGTAGTCAGTTGCACTATGACCCTTATGGAAATCTGCTTGTTCATGGTTGAAAAGGTCTGATGATTCTGCCCATTTGTCCAACATACAAGATGGCATTTAAGAAGAATTATCCTGTTGGATAGAATTGTTGCCTTTTTTATAAACAGGAATTATAATATTTTGTTTCCAATTGTAGGAAATAGTACAGTTGCGACAAATATGGAGGGTAGGAAAGTCCTTTGAAACCAAATAAGGACAATATATATATTTTTAATTGTAGACATATAACACTGCTGAATCATATCCATAAGGCATTTACTTCAATCCTTTTTGTTAGTTTTAAGAAAATAATTGCCAATTATGTAATGATTAATCTGGTTTTATGCCACATAGACAATTAACTTCAAACATATGTAAAGTCATATTTTAATATATTAAAATATCTTTGCTGTCTTTATATTTAGATGCCAAAAGGTCTTTGATATTGTAGAACAGTTTCCTGATTCAGTGCATGAATAGGTGTGGCTTTGGGGACACTGTGTAAGATTGACAAAAGTAATACATCGTATATACTTGCATATAAGCCCACCTGCATATGAGCAGAGGCACCTAATTTCACCCCAAAATGCTGGAAAACTTATTGACTCACATATAAGCTGAGGGTGGTGTTTGGGTAGTGCCTTTTTCTCCTTTCCTCCCCTCACTCCCTCCCATTTTGGGCAGGATCTCTTTTCCCCTTTTCTTCCCACCTTCTTCCTCCCTGTTTCCCTCTGAACAGTCTTGCCTTTTGATATCCAATCCTGTGCTGCTTCCCTTCTTCCCTCCACTTTCCATGCCTTCCTCTAGGGGCATTTCCTCCTTCTGCTCTCTGTTCAGCTAGCCTCTTGCTGGCCTCGTTAAGGCAAAGAGAGGGGGAGGGGGAGACTGTTCTTTCCCTCCTGGGCTTGCTGCGTCTCTCCTTTGTTCCTGCTTCTGCTCTTCAGGCCAGTATACTTGTCTCCCACCTTCCTGTCTTGTCTGGCAGCTGGTTTTTTAATACCCGCATATAAGCCGAGGGGGACTTTTTCAGCTTAAAAAAAGGGCTGAAAAACTCGATTTATATGTGAGTATATATGGTACTTAAGTTCTATAACTAGACTGAACATTCATAGAGTTCCCTTCATAAGAGTAGTAAAACAATAAAACATTAACATTTTCTTGAAATACATTAGAAGTAGAAAAGCAGCTAGGGAGGCAGTGGGGCCAACAGATGACAAAAGGGTAAAAGAATTATTAAAGGTTGATGTCATAGCTCATCCAGGACTCAGCAATGCTGAGGACTCCTCAGAAAAGGAAGGTCCAAGTACATGCAGACTGGGAGAGGAGGCACAAGCATGCCAAAACATATAGCCAAGAGTTTGTATAGAATCACCACCCGTCCAGCTCTGGGCCCTTAAATGAAAGCCTGTTTCCAGACGTCCAGAATCACCTGCACCATTGAAGAGATGAAGCTACGGGCTTAGAAAAGAGCTACAACCTAAAAGGAAAAGTGCTTGCCTCATAGCTAGATGTCAAATACCTGCTGAGAGGAGGTCATGAATCATTGCAGGATTGAGTCTCAACAGCTGGCATCTAACTATACACTCTTGGGGGATGCTGTGGAGTGTGGATGCAATGTAAGCTATATGCTGACACTGCCTTGCCTGAACTCTGAGGGCCATTCCGCACAACTTAAATGTAGCCGAAGTCTTACCTTTTGTGAACACTATTATTTTAACGTTCCGCATGATGTTGCAAAATCCACAAAACTCCCGCAAAACTCCAGCAACAATTGGAATTTTATAGCGCTTAGGGGGAAATCCAGAAAAGTGGGTTCCCCCTGAAAAAAACACTACACTTCAGAGCACAAGGAACAACACATCAACGAAAGACATGTGCATTCCCAAAATAGTGTTAGAAAGAATGTCCCTCCCTTTTTCACATTTCCACCACATTTAGGAAAAGAAGCCTACTTTATTACCACATTTCCAAAATTCATGGAAATTCCTGCCCATTACTATGAATGTCCATCTGATCATTTTCATACATAGTTGTGGAACACTTGACAGCAACTAGGAGATGTCTTGTTCTTCCTGAGATGCCCTGAATGCTGCCATCTTTCCCTTCTGTTGTGGTCATTCCACAAAACACAAGAAAAGATGTGGAGGTCAAGTAGTTTTTAACAAGCCAACCACAAGCAGCAACATTACCCATGCCACCTCAGCTGTGCTGCTGGTGGGCACAATGGAGCAGCACTGGAAAGAAATACAACAAACAGCTCTAGTGACTGACAGCCAATATCAACTCATACAAAAACATTATTTGGTTCCGGATTGAATCTTATTTCAGGCTTTGGAAGGCTTGGCTTGTCACATTTTGACAGCCTCTGTAACCTTCAGTTTCTTTCTTTTTAAAGTGCTGTTTAAATTAATGATGAAATTAAAAATGAAGAAGTCACCTGAAAACAAAATGTAATCAAACTTGTTCTCCAGTAATCTGGCAGTTGGTTCATGGCCACCTGTTACCACAGCAAAGGTATCCTGTAAAATAAGATAGAGATGTTACATATCTTCCCCCCCCCCCAGTCAATAATTAATGCTGACTGAGCGAGGGAGGGGTGTTTTATCATTTTTATGACCACCTTTTATTTTGCCTCAACTCCCTTACCAGGTGCTTTCCCCCCTTTTGGAATCCTACGGAGGGAAGAGTTGCTAGTGGATCTTGGTTTGGGAGGATTGAGATACAGGCCCAGGAGGCTTTCTCCTACAGGGCACTCAACAATCCCGGGAATTGAATGTGTCAACCTGGGGTGGGATACGGTTGAAGACTTTGCTATCTCTGATATACCATCTGCCTTCTACACTATCAAATACCCTGCTGGGTCTTCTGAAGGCGGTGCTGCCTGAGCACTATAGTACACCAAAATTTATGTCTGGGGGACTTTAATGTCCATGCAGTCCAACTAGCTTCCAGTCACAAACCAGACTTGGTGGCAGCCTGTTCCTGGGGCCGGGAGAATACCCCAGGAGGGTCGGCGGCGGCCTTCTCCCAGGCCCCAGGAAGCCTTTGCCCTGCCAAGGCTTCCCCGGGGAGGGGGGCTTAGTGCCCATTTTATTACCGAATAAAATGGGCTTTAATTCTACTTTCGATATAAAATGTATAATATGCCTTCGCTGGACAATAAACAATGCACCCTTGAGGTCAACAAAAGCTGCATAGAGTTTCCTCCTACCTGTGTGAAGATATTTGTCTGAAAGAGAATAAAGGGTTAAACAGTGGTCTAAAGTAGAACAATTTTTTAGTAAAGCCAATTTGTTCGGGACCTACTAGGTCATTTGAAGTCACCCAATCTAGTAGCTTAAGTTCTAGATGTTTGGCATACATTTTACTGGCTAACAGAACGGTAATTTTCTGGAGAGCTAGAACCACCTTTTTTGTAAATAGGCACAATGACTGAGTTAAGCCAGGATTCAGGGAATATTCCCGATTGGTCAATAGCTGTAAAAAGGACAGCCAGAAGTTGTTTCCACCAGTTAGAGTTCAGTTTAAATAGCTCAGCTGGTAGTCCATTGGGGCCTGGAGATTTGCCTAGTTCTAGTTCTTAGATAAGGTTTTCAATTTCATTCAAACTAACAGGTGGCCAGCTAGGAAGAGAATCAGCAGAGGGGAGACTGGGGTGATTATTTTGGTTCGAGGAGGCAGCAAAGAGTGTAGAAAAATAATTGCCCATGTTTGGGAAGAGACAGAAGATTTAAATGACCCGTTATTTTCCCCTAAGTAGTTTGCAATAGTTTTCCAAAAAGAGCTGCTGTTATTGGATTTAAATGCTGCTAAAAGGTCGTCCCATTTTGCCTGATAATAAGAGCGCTTCTTAGTGTTTGTTAAAGATTCGTAATGTCTTTTTTGGAGTGTGTAGTTTTCTAACAAAGTGAGGTCTTTGGACAGTTGAGCTTCATGGAATACCTTCCTCAGAGCAACCTTTTCCCTGAGGCAATCATTATCAAACCAAGAGGAAGGTCGAGTTGGAGTGGATCTTAGGGGTAGGGCCTTAGATCTGCAGGCTGAGGCAATTTGGTTAAATGTTCTTAGAATCTCAGAAGGGGAGCCAGTTCTAATAATATCCTTTCTTAGATTAATCATCTGAACAGAATTAAGGAAGAGGGTGAATTCAGTGTCAACTTTAGGTGACCATCTAATTCTATTAAAGATCATAGCGTTTTCAAGGGGAGAAAGTTGAGCTTGATCTGAAGTAATGGTATGAAGGGTTTGGAGTGAGAGTTGGAGAGGTAGATGGTTGTTTTCGGTGCGTGAGTCTATTGACAGAGAATAAACTGATGCAAAAAAATTAAAAGAACATAAGCTATAGTCAAGTACACTCGTACCACGGGTTGTACAAAAAGTCCTTTGAACCAGGAAATTGATCGAGGCCATTTAAAACAAGCAGATTGAATGCCAAACAGTATTCGATCAATTTGAGGCCTGCCCTATTCAGTGTAACATTAATGGATGAATGTAACAATGTAAAGGTAAAGGTATCCCCTGTGCAAGCATTGGGTCATGTCTGACCCTTGGGGTGACGCCCTCTAGCATTTTCATGGCAGACTCAATACGGGGTGGTTTGCCAGTGCCTTCCCCAGTCATTACCGTTTACCCCCCAGCAAGCTGGGTACTCATTTTACTGACCTTGGAAGGATGGAAGGCTGAGTCAACCTTGAGTCGGCTGCTGGGATTGAACTCCTAGCCTCATGGGCAGAGCTTTCAGACTGCACATCTGCTGCCTTACCACTCTGCGCCACAAGAGGCTCTTTGTAACAATGTAGTTATTAATTATCTTTCTAATTTTCACTGCATTTTACTTCAAGAAATCTGGTTGGTTGATGCTTCCAACTTCAAAGATTTCATTGTTTATCATTTTCCTACAACCAGAGTTCATTGCAAAGGTCGTTGTAGAGCTGGGTTAGCATGTCTTGTTAAGCCCAACTCAGGACTCAATAGTTCACTTTTAGGATCTTGTCCCCTGATTGCTATAGCCATTTTGCTATCGCTCTCTGCGTATTACCATATTATCCAAAAAACAAACCAACAAACAAACAAATAGCCAAGTAATAGGAGACATTAAAAAGGTCCGGCACGTCTCCCACTTCTCCACACTCCATTTACATCTCAGTTTTCTTTTTCACTAATATTACAGTGAGTAATATTATTAAGTATGTGAATAAGAATGTTATTTACATTTGGAAATAAGAGAGAACTGAGTCAAAGAAACTCACTGGGTCAAGGTAGGTAGGTAGTACTTCAGCCATTAGCTTTGCACTGCATGTGCTGAGCTCTGAAGGTTTCACAATCACACAGTTCCCTGATGGAAAAAAAGATCACATAACAATGGGAGCGTGATATAGAAGCAATCACACAATTAGTTCCAGCTAGCAGGAGCCCCTGGGAAGAGGTCAGCTGAACAAAATGTCCATGGGTCAGAGTTGTGAGGATATTCAACTGAAATTCATAAGAGAGCTTCTCACTCACCCGCTGCAATGGCCCCCACCAGAGAGGCCAAGGTGAGGTAAAAGGGGTAATTAAAGGGCGAAATGATGAGCACCACTCCATAGGGGTCCTTGCGGATGAAGGCACTGTCAAACGTGGTGGCCTAGAAGGAGGTGAAGACAACAAAAGGCCATGAAGCAACTGAAGCAGGGAAAAAGAATACAGAACGTTGTCAGCATGAAATATCTTGTTTGTCTTCTGTGCCCAGCTCCTTAGTAGAGTGCTTTTCACGTTTCTCTCTGGGCATGCTAGTTAGAATGAAGGATCTGTATCACCTTCATTTTTCTCTCTTTTACACAAGGTCCAAAGATTTCATAAGGTCCAAAATGTATTGTAGATATTATCTAGTATGATTATTCCATTTGCTAAGCTTTATATTTGTTATTAGAAATGAAGCCCACTGTAGAAGAAAGACAGGGGGCGCTAGAGAATGGGGAGGCAGACTGTAGGCAAAGAAGGAAGAAGAGGAGAGGAGGTATGGGAGGGAGAAAGAAGGGCAAGGGGTGGTTCAAAGGATGGGTAGAAGGGAGAAAGAAAGGAAGTAAAGGAGAGAGACAGGAAGCAAGTGAGAGGGAGAATCAGAGAGACAGGAAGGAGATGGAGAAATAGAGGAAGTCAGGAAGTAAGAAGGAAGAAAGGAAGGCAGGCAGAGAGGTAGGTGAAATGGGAGGGGAGAGGGGGTGTGTGAAGGGTGGGGGGAATCATGGAGAGGCGAATCAGGAGGAGGAGGTGGCAAGGAAAGAGGGGGGTAGAGAGGAGTGTGTGTGTGGATGTGTGGGGTGGGGGATGGGGTGGGAGAGCGCGGTGGGTGGATGGCTGTGTGTGTGTGTCTGTCTCTGTGGGGGCGGGGAAGCAGCTGCAGTGAGATCATGCGGGGGGCGGCCAGGGGGGTTTGGCTGCTGTTTGTGTGTGCGCGCGTCTGTGGGGATGGGGAAGCGGCGGTGGCACGATGGGGGGCAGCCAGGGAGGGTTTGTGTGTGGGGGGGGGCAGGTAAGCAGCAGCGAGGCAATTGTGGGGGGGACCAGGGCCATTTCGCTGGTGAGTGAGTGTGTGTATGTGTCTGGGTACAGGGAAGCAGTGGCAGCGCGATGGGGGGCAGCCAGGGGGGTTGTGTGTGTGTGTGTGTGTCTGGGCGAGGGGAAGCCAGCGTGGGAGACTCACCGTCGGGGAAGGCTGCTTCTCCTTGTGTGCGGTGAGTCCCCGGCTGGGCAAGGCGAGGCTGGGCCAAGCGGCCAATGGGGAGCCGGGCTTTGTGTGGCTCCCCATTGGCCGCTTGGCCCTGGAGTGACACTCGGAGGGCCCAATCAGGAGGCGCTTCGCAGCTCCTGATTGGGCCCTCAGAGTTTTTATCCCGGACAGAGCCTGCCCTTTCTCCTCCCCTTAGGGCTTACTCTTTTATTTGTTCCGCTCTGCAGGAGTGGTTAAAGATAGTGCTTGCTAAAATAATTTAGTGCCTTATGGATGTGCCAAAGGCAATTCGTGTGTCCAGCAGACAGGGAAGGGTAAGTCCATCCTCTGTTTAATTATGCTTTGAAAAGTAGCACATGAACGCCTTAGTTCATATGCACATGAATCCTAAGGGCATTTTCCTATGATTCCTTAGGATTCCCATGAATCCTAAGGGATGCAATCCTAAGGACATTTTCCTAGGAGTAAGCTCCATTGAATAACATGGAATTTCCAGGGTAAATTCTTTATGGTCTTGCATTTGTGTAGATGCTATGATGTTTTCAATATAATGCAATAAAACGGGATCACGAGTACGTGATAGAAACAGTTATGCATAGGCTTTAGAAGTGATCAATATCTGGAACACTTGAAAAAGCATATGAGATCAATTTCAGCATGGTTACACTCTGGACCATCCACAAGTCAAAACACAGAAGAAATTTCTCTCCTATGCAAAGCCATATTTCCTCCCCCCCTCAGCTTGTTCATCTCACCAGGTTCTTGTTTACATGTTCATCTGCCATCCAGTACTTCAGGTTGTTAAGTGCATTGTTCACTTGATTCATAACAAGAGAAATTTCAACCATTTCTCCTTCAAAAGTGGGCTGTTGGGAGAATGAAAGGGTCACAGTTTTCGCCACACCAGGCTTACAAACCACTTAACAGAGCATTGCTTCTGGTTTGACAAGAATTCATCCAGAACTTCTGGCTGTATCACCACACTCACCCTGTGCATATCTGCATTCCCGGCTTGCAGGATTTCATACCTATTCTCCTCTAGAAAATGTCCCAGTGCCTCTAGCTGGGTTCTTCGATAGTCCAAAGGCCGTGTCTTTCCTGTTAGCCATTTAGCACGCAGACAATCCACCAGGGCAGCAAAGGGGTTTGAGCTGGAGAAAAACCACCAAAACTTTCCTAAGGATCTTGTACATTGTTTGGTTGACACTTGTTCTTATAGGACAGGATGCCTTTAGATTGTAACCAGTAAACTTGTTTACAAATATTGTGCTTACAAGGACAAAAAGTTGGCTTATTTATTCTTATTAACGTCTACATCCCTCCAAGAATTTTGAAACCAGCTAGTAGTGAGGGATTTAGGAATTTATTTTTTACTACTGTAGAGGAATTGATGGTTAGGTTCCTGAATTCGTCATTTTATAATTTGTGGGGATTTTAATGCTAGAACTGGCTCTGGTTCAGATAATCATAAAACCAATGCTCTCATAGTAGGTTAGTTTATTTTCTCGCTGCTGTAAGTAGGTTGGATTTTTTATTATTTATGTATTTATTTTTCAATTTGTACACTACCACTTTTCCAAAGAACCCACGCCGGTTCACAGAATAAAACCTTAAAATACAATAGAACCCCATAAAATCCCAAATTACAATAAAACGGCAAGAGGCCAAACTACTTCTAGAAAATCAATCCCGGCATACCTTGTTCAGCTGGAGGCCAAGTTCTCTTCTACTGGGAGTGGGAGATTAAAATATAGATTAATGTTTTAATCTTTGTGGGGTTTTTAATTTTTTATTGTAACCTGCTGTGAAACGATATTCAATAGCACTGGGGAAGTAATATTTAAAATAAAATAAATAAATAAACTCAGTAGCTTATTTCGCTCCCAGGATTTAGTTCTAAATAATGCTGGTCACAAGTTTCTAGAAAGTTTATCATTGAATATTATGAATAGAACTAGGTATGATAGATTGGATGGTTCCTTACCTTTTTTGTCATTGAATAGTGCAAGTATGGTTGATTACATTGTGGTTTCATTCTCCATAATGTATAAGGTTTTGTTTTTTATGTTATAGACTAGAGATTAAGCCTGCTGTAAAAAAAAAATACAGCAGGTGCTAGCGGGCAGTGGGTGACTGTGGGTGACTGTGGGAGGCCCCCCCCAGGAGAGAGAAAGGGAGGGAAGGAAGGGAGGAAGGAGGGAAGGTAGGTAGGGCCGGGCTCCAGCCCTTTCCAGGCGGCCAGGCTGCGTGGTCGCCAGCTCGAAGAGGTGTCGGGTACACTGGGTGGACGCCTGGGAAAGGCTCTGTCGGCAAGTTTGCTGCCTTCCCTCCCCAGGCTCTCCCCGCCCCCTCCCCGGCCAGGTCGCCTGCTTCGCTGCCGGGAAAAGAGCTCGGCCGGCGCGTCTGCACCGAGCCAGCCCAGCTCTCTTCCCGGTCGCGAGTCATCCTCCCGCCCTCCCTCCCCAGGCTCGCCCCGGGTCCAATGGGCCTACCTCACCTCTCGGCGGGAAACACAGGAATGGCCGCTATGGGGTGAAGGTGGGGCATGTTGGGCGGGTTGGGAGGCGCTTTGCGCCTCCCAACTGGTGCATCCTGGGTCAAGGCACCAATCAGCAGCCGCGCTGCGCATGGCTGCTGATTGGTGCCTTGGCCCCAGACTGACAAGTGAAGGGCCCAATCGGGAGGCGCTTCATGCCTCCCGATTGGGTCCTCACTTGTCAGTCCGGGTGAAGGGGCCAATGGGCACCCTTGCTCATCCAGGACAGGGCCCACTCTAAGGGCCCTTACGGCTTTATTTATACCACTCCCACGGAGCGGTTACAGATAGGACAGAAAGTGATTGTTTCCTGCTGAGACTTATTAAGTTTGACAATCGTATTTTGCTAAATTCAAATATGAATATTTTAGAGGACACTCATCCAGGTGTCCTAATGCATTAAAGTAGTTTGAAATTTTATAATCTGCCCTAGCTCAGCTCTTAACAGAAGAAGACCTTTACTTTGTCACCAGTTCTGCATTCGTGACAAAAACATGTCTAATCTCCAGTTTCCAAACATGAAACATATTTAGAGAACTGCAGACTCCTACGGAGTCTACCACCTCTCTTCATGAATCATTTGTGGCCAAACATCAGAAAACTGACTTGATGATAAGATTTAACTTCTGGGGCCAGGTTAACACATGCCAGATAATAAGTGGCAGAGATCTGAGCTGGTAGAATAGACTATACCACTCCAGATTGCAGGTGCATTCCAACTCTGAGGGCCTTTTCGCACAGGGATCTTTGTTGCAAATTGTTTGCGGAATGAAAAATCGCCATTTAAAATAGTGGAATTTGTCGTTATGCATACCTGCCTTTGTAGTGGAATCAGTTGCGTTTTTTAGCGTTTCCCACAGGCTTCCGGTCTCGGCAGAAATCGCTAGAAAGGAAGCGCTATTGCCAAGCTCGTCCCGCCCCTGGCTGTCAAGCAGCCAATGGGCAGCCGTTAGCATGCTCCCAAACAGCCCCTTTCCCTTTAAGAAAGGTTTTTTAAAAAAAAAAAAACGACCCATAGCAATGAATCTAGGTAGATTCGTTGCTACGGAGAGACCCATCCAGCTGCCTAATGTGAGCTGTCGTTTGATTGTATGATCATTTGCACGCTGCCTCGAGTGATAAAAAAAAAAATCCCCCCCCCTCTCACGGGCACGATTTTCGGCTGAATTTATTTGTAAAAAATAAAGGGACTTTATTTCAGCAAACGGGCTTTTCAGTGGTTTGTGCTTAGTGACTAAAGGTGAAGGACTGAAGCCAGGGAAGCCTCTAAACAGAAAGAGGCTCGCCGGTGCGTTTATCCCCGCTCGCTCGGAGAAAAAAAAATGGCGATCGCTTCGCCGGAAGTTTGGAGGAGAGAGCCAGGGGGAGGGACTTTGAAGAACCAGCAACAATGGTAACGCACAGATCTTTAGCGCTACTGTTGCAGATTGGTTGCAGGAGTGTATCGCTATCCGGAGGGTGAATCCACTTTTCTGGATTCCCCTGAAAGCGCCACAACGAAGCGCTTTTTGCTGATTGGTTTCAGGATTGTTGCAGATTGTCTACGACGTCGTGGGTTATGTCAAATTAGTAGCGTTTCCAAATAGCAACCATTCTGCTACTTTGAAGCCGTGCGAAATGGCCCTGAATGTTGCTTCACAGAAAACCCAGCCATTTAAACAAGTGGAAATGTTGCATTCCATTGTACTACTTGATATTCTGTCTTCTTTGTGTGTAAACCAAGCCTCAGGTATGCATGTCTCATGATTGTCAAAGTAGCACCATCCTCTCAGTGTTTTACTGCAGTTTATTGGATGGCTGTTTCTACTAAGTAGGCAAAAGAAGAAATATTGGTTTTTATACCTCACTTTTCACTACCTGAAGGAGTCTCAAAGGGGCTTACAATTGCCTTCCCTTCTCCCTACTGCAGACACACTGTGAGTTTGGTAGCTCTGAGAGAGCTCAGACAGAACTGCTTTGTGAGAACAGCTCTAGCAGGAACAGCTCTAGCAGGAGTGTTACTAGCCCAAGGTGATCCAGCTGGCTGCATGTGGAGAAGAAAATCAAATTCAGCTCTCCAGATTAGGGGCTGCTATTTTTAACCACTACTCCAAGCTGGTTCGTTAAGTAGTAATTAACCACTTTGGACCAGAGAATATGAAAATTTGGAGTCTTTTCAACCTGGGCTTTCCAACTTGCTGTCTTCTTGAATATCTCTTTGTACACATAAATATTTTCACACAAAGGTGTCTTATCCTGGGTCAGTTCACTGGTCTATTTAAGTCAGCACTGTCTACTCAGAAAGGCAACAATTCTCTAGGGTCTTTTCCCCATCACCATTGACTTGATCCTTTAAATGTAGATGCCATGTCTATCAGCTCATTCTTGTCCACATGTTTACTGATCCTTTCCAGGAACTCTAAAAGGTTAGTGAGACAAGATTTACCTTTGTGATACGGCTTGCTAGTTCTTATTCAATTGGACTTATCCTTCTATATACTTGACAATTTTACTTTTAATATTGCTTTTATCAATTTACCTAAGACATTAACCCTGTAATTTCCCAACTCCCTGTTTCATCCTTTAAAAAATGGGGGATTTCATTGACTATTGAGCTACAGAGGCTGGTAGAGAAGTTGATCTTAGGGACATGTTGCATATCTAATTCAGAAGATCAGCTATTTCACATTTGAGTCTTTAAGAACTCTGCAATGGATACTATTTGGACCTAGTAATATAATCGTTTGCAGTTTGTCTAAAGGTTCTAGAATTTCCTCCCTTATCACCACTATTTCCCTAAGTTCCACATTCTTCCTCCTGAAACCATCCATTAAAGCAGTAGTCCCCAACCCCCCGTCCAGGGGTCGGTCCCAGTCCGTGGATCAGTCGGTAATGGGCTGCAGCTCCTCCTCATCCTCCTTCCCAGCTGCTGCCATGGGGGCTGCCCTGCTACTCTGCCGCCAGCTCATCTTTGGTGCTCTCCAGTGGCTACCATGGCTGGGGCTCCCCCTCGGTGTGGCACTGCGCAGCTGCTGCTGGCAGCACCCCCCAGTGGGTGGCGGGAAGTCAGGGGCACTGGCGGGAAAGCAAGTGGAGCAGGGGTTCAGGTGGCAGCGATGTGCCTCGGCAAAAGACTACCCCCCCCCCTGGGCCTCAGTAAAATTGTAAAGCGTCGACCGGTCCCCGGTGATAAAAAGGTTGGAGACCACTGATCTAGATGAGGGGGTGGAGGGACTACTCATCAAGTTTACAGATGACACCAAATTGGGAGGACCGGCAAATACTCCAGAAGATAGAGACAGAGTTCAGCGACATCTGAACACAATGGAAAAATGGGCAAATGAGAACAAGATGCAATTTAATAAAGATAAGTGTAACGTACTGCATCTGGGTCAGAAAAATGAAAAGCATGCCTACTGGATGGGGGATACGCTTCTAGGTAACACTGTGTGTGAACGAGACCTTGGGGTACTTGTGGATTGTAAACTAAACATGAGCAGGCAGTGTGATGCAGTGGTAAAAAAGGCAAATGCCATTTTGGGCTGTATCAACAGGGGCATCACATCAAAATCACAAGATGTCATAGTCTCATTGTATTCGGCACTGCTCAGACCACACCTGGAGTACTGTGTGCAGTTCTGGAGGCCTCACTTCAAGAAGGACGTAGATAAAATTGAAAGGGTACAGAGGAGAGCTACAAAGATGATCTGGGGCCAAGGGACCAAGCCCTATGAAGATAGGTTGAGGGACTTGGGAATGTTCGGCCTGGAGAAAAGGAGGTTGAGAGGGGACATGATAGCCGTCTTTAAGTATTTGAAAAGTTGTCACTTGGACCCATTATGCACGGGGGTTTTAGCGCACATTCGAGGTGGAATGGTGGCGACTAAAATCACCGATAACGCACGGTGCCGGCTGCAACCGGCTGCAGCTTTGGTGCATGCCGCTGAAAAAGCCGCGTCAGTGAAACGCGGAAGAAAGCGCAGCTTCCGGATGACCGGGGCGCAACCAGAAGCGGCGCCCGGATCGCTGTGTGCATAATCGGTTACTCTGGGTTTTGCCGCCGCTGCACCCCGCGCCGTGCATAACCGGTGTGAGTCGCGTCTTCCCCCTCCGCGTTTTCCATGTGACCCGAAATTGCCGTTTCGGCGGCCGTGCATAATGGGCCTTGGAGGAGGCCAGGATGCTGTTTCTGTTGGCTGCAGAGGAAAGGACATGCAGTAATGGGTTTAAACTACAAGTACAACAATATAGGCTAGATATCAGGAAAAAATGTTTCACAGTCAGAGTAGTTGAGCAGTGGAATAGGCTGCCTAAGGAGGTGGTGAGCTCCCCCTCACTGGCAGTCTTCAAGCAAAGGTTGGATACGCACTTTTCTTGGATGCTTTAAGATGCTTTGGGCTGATCCTGCGTTGAGCAGGGGGTTGGACTAGATGGCCTGTATGGCCCCTTCCAACTCTATGATTCTATGATTCTATCTAGAAATTTTAGCTTTATCCAGTCAATATGAAGGCTGTTAGCCATCACTTATTATAGCTTCCTGATTTAATTTCCCATCTCAAGACAAGCCTGAGTGCTTTGAATAGGGGGCCGACATCACGTTCCCAGTACTAAATCACTTTTTGGGCCTGATAATATCAATGCACAGCAATTCTGTGGGCAAATGGTCATCGGTTCTATTCCTTACCTAGACCCAGGATAGTTTTCCTTGAGTGCAGATTCCACAAGAGCTTCCTTGAATTGGGGTTGTTGTTTTGAATTCTGCTGTCTTGTAGAACCTGTGTGGGAAGAACTTGCATCATGTTGAGAGGAAAATTCCCAGAGTTTGGCTTTTTGTCTAACACTCAGCTGTCTTGCACTGACAGTGTTCTGTTTGTTTTCACCGGCATTTCCAGAACTTTCCTGGATGTTTCTTGGAGTTTCCTGGACCTCCTGCTTTTGTCTCAAGTCAAAGTAACATGATGCAGCACCTTCTAAAGTCTCTCCAGCTAGAAATCAATAATAAAAAACTGAATCAGTTGTGCGCTGTCTAACACATTCTTGCTGGTTTGGACAACTTCAAAGAAGGGAGTTATTTTTGATATTTACTCTTAAAACTGCATCACCCTTTGAACTTAATGAAGAGATTGACTGGATGTGCGCATTTTGATGTATCTGTATAGTTTTGGTGTTCTGAAAGAGGATCCTTATTTCATTTTGTTCTTGATCTTCTCCTAAGGTGACCAGATTGTCCCACTTTTGGAGGAACAATAAATGAACTGGGAGGGGTAGGTTCCAGTGAAAAACACAACTGTGAAACAGTACAGCTGCACTGGGCCATCAATGGCAATAATAAATCAAGAAAAAATCGTCTCTCTTCAATTTGAGTGAGCACAAGTCTTGATTAATTCAATTTGAGCTAGCACAAGTCTCCATTGTTGAACATTGTGTAATCAAAAACCACAAATGGGAACAATTGCGGTGCTATGTCTTTAGAAAATTTGAAATAGAAAGCTTTAAGAGGCTAGATATTAATAAATTATTAGAACAGGAAGAGACTCGAGCTATCTTCAACATTGGCACCATGGAACCTAAAGGGTTAAACAATTTACTGGATTTTCGTTGCTCTCTATAACCATCTTAACTTTTCCCTTATCTGGTATTTTACTGTGCCCCAGCTGTGGGCAATTACAGATAGTATTTACCTTCACCCTTTATCCTTTACCCTGACTCAAATGAGTCTGGAACGCCATTAGCTAAGAGCTGCGATTAATACGACCTTGTAAGTCTCTGTTTTGTTTTTGTTTCTATCTCTCTAAAAATTTAAAATGACATTAATAACATAAGTTATGTCACTTTAATGTATAAGACTCTTATTATTATAATTGAAATGTCTTATTTTTGTTCCAGACATACTGTCCAAGAGACAAGTTTTTTGCATATAAGAAGTGTGTTTGAAACACGTATATATTCATGACATTTCTATATGTACTATATTTACTTATTTACTTATTATCGTTGTACAACCACTAATTTCATATTTGCATTTGTATTTCCCAAGATTTGTCCCTTGATAAAGCCAACAGGTGAAACGCATTGTGACTTATGTGAAGGATTAAAAAAACAACTGAAATTGAAGAGACGACTTTTCCTTGATTTATTATTGCCGTTGTCGTCCCAGTGCATCTGTACTGTTCCACTTTTGGAGGGACATCTGGGGGCACCTGGCAAATTGTACTTATGTTGAAATTAAATATATATATATTACATTACTATTTTTGCGTTCTGGGAAAGAAGCAAAAGATATAAGGAGGGGAGGAATGCAGGAAGGAACATCAGGGTAAGAAAGGAACATCAGAGCAATAAAGGAACATCAGGGCAATAAAACACTGCAAATGTTGCAAACATTCGGTACTTTACATTGGTTCCATGACCAGGTAGTCCCTACAATACCAAATGAGCAAACTTTTTAATCTCTCTACCGTTGAGGGCTTGAACTTTCTTCAGTTACACTATGGCCTATTATGCATGGCCGCTGAAACGGCGGTTGGTGATTGCATGGAAAACGTGCAGGAGGAAGAAGCGAATCAAACTGCAAACGCATGGGACAAACGCAACGGCAGCAAAACCCAGAGCAGCCGCTGGCTGCAGCTGACGAGGCGGCGATGCGGAGCAAACAGGGAGGGAGGTGAGCACGGTGCTGAGCGAGGTTGGGCCGCCAAGCAGGGCAGCCACGGCACGCACAGGCGCAGGCCCTGCCAGCGGAACCGAAGGGCACGGAAAGGGAGAGAGCAAGCACACCCAGAAGCCCTGTACACCACGGACCTCCCCGATTATGCACGCGGCCACTCCGGAGCTGCTTCTGGTTGCGCCCTGGTTGCCCGGGAAG
Organism: Paroedura picta; assembly: GCF_049243985.1. Classification (NCBI taxonomy): domain Eukaryota; kingdom Metazoa; phylum Chordata; class Lepidosauria; order Squamata; family Gekkonidae; genus Paroedura; species Paroedura picta. The sequence goes on along the minus strand of NW_027518632.1, from coordinate 1,157 downwards.
CTCCACTTTCTTCCGTGTTTCGCTAATGCAGCTTTTTTGGCAGCATATGTCGACTCTGCACTCGGCTGCCATCTGCGGCGTGCATTATTGGCGATTTTAGCCGCTGCCATTCCACCTCGAATGTGGAACTTCCCCTCCATGCATAATAGGCCTATGAAGTGTAGATTTTATTAGAAAAATCCTTAATCAGAGGATTGTGATATCATGAGACAAGTGGCAAGAAAAATTTGCCTCTTTATTCTCCTAGTCTTGCATTTGCTTTTTCTGAGTAAGGTAGTTGAGCATGCAGTCTCAGAACAGCTACAGAATTTCCTGGATGAGACATCATCCCTTGATCCATTTCAGTCTGGCTTCCATCCTGGTCATGGGGTGAGAAAGCTCAGGTCACCCACAAAAGCAGTCTCTAGAGAAAGCTGGATCCAGGCAGGTCAACAATACTGTTTATTATAAGATCTTACAGCACTGTCTGACATAATTGATAATTGGCTGTTAGCCCACGGCTTAGCTAACTGGGGGTTCAAGTTGCTACCCATAAATGGTTGCTGCAATCTTTCCTCCAAGGTCCAGGACAGAGGGTGATCCTAGGGGAGAGAATCCTCCAGTGGCATGTCCTATATACGTGGGGTCTCACAGGAAGCTATCCTCTCCCCAATGTTGCTTAACATCTATATGTGTCCCCTCACCCAACTGATCCTGGGTTTTGGCTGGGGGTGTCATCAATATGCTGAAGACACCCAGCTATATCTGTTGATTTATAGTCATACACCTATACCCACAGACTATCTGGCCAGATATTTGGAAGTTGTGGTAGCCTCGATCAAGTAGAGTCAGCTGAAGTTAAATCCAGCTATGATTAAGATCCTTTTGACTAGGCTGGAATGTCCAAAATGGATTCTACAACTCCCAACTCTTGACAGAGTCCAATTCATAACTTTGGCAACAGTCAGGAGGCTGGGTGCAATTTTGGATGCCTCTTTACCTATGGAGGCCCAAGCCACAAATGTTGTATGCCAGCCTTTTTAACATCATCCAGTGTGACATCTAGCACCTTATATGTTGACATCTGACAGCCACTGTGACCCATGCAACAGGCATTTCTAGATTAGATTATTGCAACTTGCTTTTTGTAGGGCTACTCTTGAAATTGTTCTAGAAAC